>NC_041400.2:132666688-132736688 GCF_900747795.2 Erpetoichthys calabaricus | reverse complement strand
GGACAAAGACACATGTTTCCTTGATTTTCCCCTGCGCTTCACTATTTTACATTTGTAATCAAACAATTCACCTTTGATTTGCACATTCTATGTTGTACATTTAGGCTTCACTATGTGCGAAGGGCTGGAGCCGTGTCCGGGGGTTATTCCTGCTTTGCATGCTATGCTTACTGGCATATGCCCCAGCCCCTGTTGACCTTGCTCAGCATTAAGCAAGCTTAAAAAATGGTATTGTTTCACCATATAGAAATGAGAGCACTTTTTACCCCATTTCAGAGCACCATAGTGTTTGTAACACTTGGCTTCACCGGTGTTTGTAATTACTCGGATGTACTGTATTTAATTGCTTCATTAATGCAGGTATTAGAGAACTTTCTGCATCTAGTCTTGCTTCTAAACTTTTGATCACCTTTTAGAGTATGTTGTTGTTTCTTAACCGTGAGGACCACAGTTGTTCTAGTGAAAGGGGAGCCATTATGAGTCTGAAAAGCAAAGTCTACTCTGAGGCAGCAAGTCAAACCTTAGGAATACCAAACTTAACTGTGTAAAACATATTAATAAGAGAAGCATACTGTTGTGCTTAGTAATCACAAAGGGACTGCTAAGCCAAGGGAGACAGCCTGCAGAAACAGGAAGGCCAAATTACAGTTTGCTAAGAATTACTTAAAAGAGTTTGCCTAGTTCAGGAAAAATTTCTTTTGGATTAATGAGACCCAAATTAAGTGTATTGTAGTGATGGCAAGAAGGAAGTATGGAGGAAAAGGATCTACCCAAGATATACCAAGCATGCCACCTTATCTGTGAAGCATGGTGATGGAAGTGTTGTAACATTTTGTAAGTATGCCTGCCATAGGTGCTGGCTCACTTGTCTTCATTGATAATATAACTGCTGGTGGCAGTAGCAAATTCAATTCTATATTGGATAGAAACAACATGTTAGGTTCAAACAAAATGCCTCTAAATTCATTGGATGGTGCTTCATCCTACAGCAAGACAGTTAAACCCAGATATACTGCTTCTTCTTCTTCTTTTGGCTGCTCCCGTTAGGGGTCGCCACAGCAGATCATTTTCTTCCATATCTTTCTGTCCCCTCTCCCACCACATCCATAAACCTTCTCTTAGGCCTTCCTCTTTTTCTCTTGCCTGGCAGCTCTATCCTTAGCATCCTTCTCCCAGTATACTCAGCATCTCTCCTCTGCACTTGTCCAAACCAGCGCAATCTCGGCTCTCTGACTTTGTCTCCCAACCGTATAACTTGAGCTGACCCCCTAATGTACTCCTTTCTAAACCTATCCATCCTTGTCACACCCAGTGCAAATCTTAGCATCTTTAACTCTGCTACCTCCAGCTTTGTTTCCTGCTTTCTGGTCAGTGCCACCGTCTCCAACCCATATAACATAGCTGGTCTCACTGTCGTCCTGTAGACCTTACGTTTCACTCTTGCTGATATCCGGCTGTCACAAATCACTCCTGACACTCTTCTCCACCCATTCCACCCTGCCTGCACTCTCTTTTTCACCTCTCTTCCACAATCCCCATTACTCTGTGCTGTTGATTCCAAGTATTTAAACTCATCCACCTTCGCCAACTCTACTCCTTGCATCCTCACCATTCCACTGACCTCCCTCTCATTTACACACATGTATTCTGTCTTGTTCCTACTGACCTTAATTCCTCTCTTCTCTGGAGCATATCTCCACCTTTCCAGGGTCTTCTGAACCTGCTCCTTGCTATCGCTACAGATCACAATGTCATCAGCAAATTTCATAGTCCATGGGGACTCCTGTCCAATCTCGTCTATAAACCTGACCATCACCATTGCAAATAAGAAAGGGCTCAGAGCTGATCCCTGATGTAATCCCACCTCCACCTTGAATGCATCTGTCACTCCTACCGCAGACCTCACCACGGTCACACTTCCCTCGTACATATCCTGTACAACTCTTACATACTTCTCTGCCACTCCCAACTTCCTGATACAGTACCACGACTCCTCTTGAGGCACCCTGTCAAATGCTTTCTCCAGGTCCACAAAGACGCAATGCAACTCCTTCTGGCCTTCTCTATACTTCTCCATCAACACCCTCAGAGCAAACATCACATCTGTGGTGGTCTTCCTTGGCATGAAACCATACTGCTGCTCACTAATCATCACCTTACTTCTTAACCTAGCTTCCACTACTCTTTCTCATAACTTAACCTATATCCCAGATATACTACTAAAGCAACAAAACAAAGTCGGTCACCTGATGTAAATCCAATTGAGTGCCTTCCATATGCTGAAGAGAAAACTTAAGGGGACAGCTCCCAAAAACAAGCATGAGCTAAAGAGGGCTGCAGTAGAGGACTTATAGATCCCATGTACCTTCTAATGGCTATGAATCAAAGGCTTCAAGCAGTAATTGCCTGCAAGGTGTAGTCCTAAAGATGACTACTTTAATATATATACTGTACCATTCTATGTCCAAAAGTTAATGGTGCCCTGGAAGGGGGTTGGTTTAGGGTTTATAACAAGTGCTCTAATTTCTACTTGGTGAAACCAAAATGTATTAAAATACCCATTAATAAAATATGAGAATGTGCTAGTCACATGTAAGTTGTTTGATTAAAGCTGTGAAGCACTGAGGCCAAATCAACAAAAAATGTGCCTTTATCCTGAACATTATAGAGGGCACTGTTTAAATCTGATGCTGTATGTAATAAGTTATAAGCAGCATTTCTCCTGATAATAATCAGAATTATAATAGTTTTTGCAGTACATCAGAATTAATTGTTGTTACTATTGAATATAAAAGTCAGTTCTGAAAGATGGGTTTAACTGTTTTTACTTTAGCTATTTCAGTAGCACAGATGTGCATCCTTATTGCCAAGTTCATGTCCATGGCTGAACATGTGACAAAATACTCCCATAACACTTGGTGAATTCAGCAAGTCTTCTTTTCTGGAACTGAATTGTCTTTTATTTTTTTGTTTTTGGTTCGCCTTTCTTTGTTTTAATTTTCTGTGAAAAGCTATATAAAGCCCACAAATCTGTATATTTCACAGTTAGTGCCCACTTGGCAAGCATTTGAAGATGCAGTACCTGTGTCATCTTTACAGTCGAATGCGGTTATTGGTCAGTCTTTTTATCCATAAAGAGAATGTAAGGTGGCTACACAAGACAATACAGCTGTAAGAAGCAGGGTGTAGTGTCTAATGTCCTTTCTAAAGAAGCGAGTCATGTTGGTCTCTTTGTCAGGGTATAAGTATGGTAGAAGGCCATATAAATGTTGCTTTCTTGTTCTGCCTTTCTAGTGTGATTCAGAGTGTAATAATGGCTCACTTCTGCTAAGGTGTATAAAGTGTTCATTCTCTGTAGCTAGTTTTTGTTTACCCTTCACAGGTGATAAAATCATCAATACAGCTTGAGGCATCTCCTGAATTCCTTCTCAGTTGAAACAGATGGTACTGTGATTGATATTGGTACAATTCAGAAAAACAGAATGCTTTTTGATGTTAAAGTGCCCATACAAGTGACCTGTATATAAGTTCATCTTGTCTTGTCTTGAGCAAAATTTAATGATAATATAGACATAACTTTGCAGATATTGCACACCACAACTCATTTTATTATTTTCATTGTAAGTAAAAAATATATAAATAAGAAGCTAATTAATGAAGGAGTTTATTATGCACTAGCCAACACGCAGCATAGCATACACTGCATAATTATGTATTGATGGGTGAACACTTCCTGAAAGACACAGTTGTCCAAATGGGGTGGGTTTGAGGATACGACTGTAATTGAATGAAAAGATGGAACTCTGGAGAGAGCAACATACAATTGTCCGTGACTGAAAACTGTTTTTGGCAGACACAGGCATATCGTTTTGAAAGTGTGTCCCTGTGCCTTATTAATTGTCATTGCAAAGGCCAATCTAACAGGAAATTAATTGCGTGTAAACGTAAAAGGTAAATTTGAATCTGATGGGGTCAGGGATTCTCTCTCGCGCCTGTGTGTGTGTGTGTGTGTGTGTGTGTGTGTCTCTCTCTCTCTCTCTCTCTCTTGTGCATGCCTGTGTGTGTGTCTCTTTCGCGCACCTGTTTGTGTGTGTCTCTCTCTCTCTCTCGCGTGTGTGTGTGTCTCTCTCGCGCGTGCACCTGTTTGCTGTTATAGAATGAAAAGATGGAACTCTGGAGAGAGCAACATACAATTGTACGTGACTGAAAACTGGTTTTGGCAGATACAGGCATATCTTTTTGAAAGTTTGTCCCTGCGCCTTATTAATTGTCATTGCAAAGGCCAATCTAACAGGAAATTGTCTGCGTGTAAAAGTAAAAGGCAAATTTGAATCTGATGGGGTCAGGGAAATCCGGGGAATATGGTCAGTTTGTGAGGTAGGAGCTGCGATAGTCTTACACGCCAGTACATTGCGGTGAATGCTGAGAACAGTCAGTCTAGTGCCTTTACAGAGACTTCTTGCTGCATGAGGTTTCTGAGAAGCATGACGACTGAACCAATTTTAAGTTTGACTTTTTGCGGAGGCATGCCAGTGGAAGTAATGGCTGCCTGGCGGGTCATGGGAATAACGCCGCCGGATCGCCAGTCGACGGTCTGTGATCTTCTTCGAACCTCCGACTTTCGCTCTTGATTAATGAAAACATTCTTGGCAAATGCTTTTACTCTTGCACGAATTGTTGGCTCTGTAGTGTGTGTGCCATGGTCGGCTGCTTAGTGAATTGTTAGTGGGCGGGGCTCGGTCTTGCGTGCGTCTTGCTTGCCATGTACTTAGTGAATTATATATATAGATTTTACATTGAGAGATTGGTTGGTATGAATATCTGCAGGCATAAGGGCCAAGTTTTTGTTTTTGTCATAAAGATGTTAAAAATCCTGTTGTTTACCTTGACGTTTTTTGGATGGAGCCTAGTTTTGTTTTGTTGGGGGGGGGGTAGTTTATAAATTACTGTTGACAGAGTTTTTTCATGAAGGGATGGCACAGTGTCATGGTGGTAGAGCTGCTGCTTCACAGTAAGGAGACTAGGGTTAACGTGTTGGGTCCTCACTGTGTAGAGTTTGCTTTTTTTCCTGTGTCTATATGGGTTTCCTCCAGGTGCTCCAGTTTCCTCCCACTGTCCAAAGACATGCTGGTTAGGTGAATTGGCCACGCTGAATTGTCCCTAGTGTGTGTTTGGTTTGTGGATGTGTGTGTGTTTCACCCTTTGATAGACTAGCGTCCTGTACATGGTTTATTACTGCCTTGAGCCTCATGCTAGCTGGGATAGGCTCTAAGCAATCCATAGTCCTCCACCCACCATCCCTTGTCTGGATTAATGAAGAGCTGAAAGCCTGTGAGTAGTTTCCATTTTTGGTTTATACTGTAACAGCATAACCTGAATGTGACACAGCTATGTGTATTTGTATTTTTTTTATTCTGGCTCTATGATTTCAGCTGTTCCTTCAAAGAACTTTGCTTATAAAAACAGCATACATTTTCTTGAAGTTACCTTTTATTGCTCAACATCCATTCCACTTTTCATTCTTAACATGTTGTTTCCATGTCTGTCACAATTTTAGGATTTCTAAAAAAAAAAAAAAAAAAAAAAAAAGGCAATTTGTTTTAAAGGAAAAAATTACAAGTGAATGTTTTATTGCTGTTTTCTCTGTCTTCTAAATAGGCTTTCATAGAAGGTGTAAAAAGAAAATAATTATTAGCATTTTCTGTGAGATTGCTCATTGTTAATTGAATAATTCAAAAATAGTTTAGAACTTGAATAGATACTTTTGTACTTTATTGCTCACATATGGTGGACTCACCCATTTGTTATCATAACAATGGAATTCACAGCAGGGTGGTGGTCATCAGACTTTATAGAGAAAATGCCTGACTTGCACAATTAGTTTATCTTACATAAAGCCTGAAGGCATTTTAGTAGGAAAAATATTATTTTAACAATATGAATAATAAAGCTAAAGAAAGGACAGTTTTTTTTTCAATATTGAGTTATTTATTTTGGGTTGATTGCCAAGAATTTTATGATATAAAGTTTGATTTTCTTTTAGCTGCTGCTGTGATGTACAACTACTGTTTTTGATGAGTAAACGTTTCTTCTTTTACTTTATTAATATTAAAATATGCAATATTGTATTTACTTTAAGTGTGACAATACTATGTTATTTTTTTGTCCAGCTAAAAAGATTTTTTTAAACTGTTGCCTGTTTAGCACTAAGCATTTCCAGTTGCCAGATGGTGGATTTCATTTAAGAAATGGTCAATCCAGGTCTTTGCTGTCTCTTTACAGCATTCTATCTTTGTGAACTTGAACCTTATGAAAGTGCAGCTTCTTTCTCACTAGAGCCGCCACAAAGCAAACGCAGAACAAGACACAACTTAGTTCTGTCCTCCCTCAATGTTTCATGTCGCTGGCTTTTAACGGAACTAGGCTATATACACGGTTTCTTCTGGATTCCATGTTAACCAGCTGCTTTACTTCCGGCGCTATTATCAAAACGGAATAGCTATGGCTTTTTTCACCCAATTGGTTCAAACATGCCCAGACTTATATTAAACGACGCAAGTTTCATTATTCAAACGTTGTGCCAAACGTCAGGAGCTAAAAAGGAGAAGGGCTTCAAATTATAGGCTTCAAGCTACGTCCATACTTACGTAGGTAAGATCCAGACATATTAAAAACTTGTGTCTGCTATAAACTTACATATTTTACTTACATCAATTATGTGATTACATCAGGCTTATTTTAAAAATTAGAATTTCAGTATTTAGGCATTAAACTTTATTCAGGGATGGGCGAATATGCATGTAAGCTTAATACTGCAGCGACACTGGACAAGTTATTTCAGCAGGGATGATTCGCCAAAGGAATGAGCTGTTATTATATCATCAATAGCAGGAGTGCCTATAAAAAGAGCAACTTGGCACTGTTGCATGCAGCAAGAGGAAAGCAGTCCTTTTAAGAATAGAGAGCCACCTCAAAGAGCCATGTAAAGAGCAGAGAATCCATTCATTGTGGTGCTTGGTGCTGATGCTACAGTACATAATAACATCAGTCTGCTAGACGTCTTACCTTGTAAAAAAGTGAATATTTCTGTATGAGCAAGCAAAACAGTGAATGCCAAACCACTGCTTCATTGTAAGGGTCTCAATTTATTTCCTCAGCTGGATGATCTCCTCTGTGAGAGACATGTTTTCATCAACAACTGCCTGGAGTCAAAGCATAGTTGTGGTCCTCAAGGATTTTATCATTGTCATCCTCCATCAGTCACTTTCTCTTCTTCTCTCACAAACCCCCGGTCTTGGCAGTGGAAATGAGAAATTGTTCCACTCAAAAAACGCAGGAACTGCTCCCATCTTCAACAGTCGCTGCCCTGTCTCAGACCCTGGTTCACGAAAATTCTTTTTTTTAAAATACTGATTATCAACTCTGGTATGGGGATTAACCGTGACAATCTGTACACTGAAACTTAAACTTCTTTTTCTCTGACATTCTCGCCACTAAACAAAAATTGCAACTGCAGTACAGACTACGGAAGTCAGTGAGCTGGGTGAGATTTTACTGGAAGTACGTCAGCACCTTAATTCGTGCAGTCATGAGGGGGCTAAGCAAGTATCAACTCAGCAATCAGGTTGAACTGCATATCACTTCTGGGAAAAACACTTAAAAGGGTATGCTTACTAATTACAAACATTTTTTCATATAAGTATATACACAATAACATTACCATTAGAACAATAACATACAAAAAAAATATCACATTTCCAATTTCTTTTTGCTTTCACACATATGCACAGTTTATAATGGGATGTGTTTTATATTCAGATGCATTTGCAATTATATATAAAGCATTTGTTTTATGAATCCTTACCATAAGAATAATTTCACTGCCCACTCCTAAACAGCACACTGTTCATACTGTATAGCTGACACTGGCTGGTGTCAATTTTTGTATGCCTTTTGTGTTATACAGTACAAGTCGGCTGTACTTTCTGTATTTTTTTTCTATTTCTTATAATAGGACAACATGTGTGGGAGTGGTTATGTGTGCATTTTTATTTGTGGATTGATGAGTGATGTTAAATAAGCATTTTAAGAAACAAGCCAAAACTGTACATTTTCATACATTCATGTGAATACAGTTATGCTTTCAAATGCAAATTTGCAGGTATTTCGCTAGTACTTTAAAAATATAATATTTCTCTGTATACATTTCAATCTGCCAGCAAAGGATATTTACCATGCATTCTGCAAGAAAACAAGCATTGTTACAGAACCTAATTTATAGACAATAGCAAAGAACATAGCAAAGTTCCTGTTGTTGATATCCTTTGTATTGTTACAAGTGTCTCCAGATGGAAGTGTGCAAGGTTGGTCAACAGAGGATTCTCTCTGGTAGTGAAAACCTGAATGATCAGAGGAGGTGAAATGAGAAGAAAGGAAAACCAAGTAAAATATGTTTTCAAATTAGCAGAGAGAGTGGAAGTTTAGAAGAAGCTCTGGTTTTGTTGTGATTAATTTACTGTAAATTTAACAAATTTTTTAAAAGATGCAAATACTTAAATATTCTTTAATTTTATAGGCATTAATAATTAAGGCACATCTTTACTGAATGCAGATCAAATTCCTCCAAATTGGAAAAGTTGCATTTTGACTTCAGGTTTTTCTATTCACTTTTTGAAAAGAACTAAAAATAAGAATACAGTAATTAAAAGGCATGATTTGACTTGGGCCAGCGTTTTTCAAAATTAATCCTAACCTGAATCTGAAATTACCTTCTCATTTAGAATATCAAAGTGGAAAAAGCCAGATAACTTTAGATTTCTCAAAATCATTTGAGAATCTAAAAAATGTTTTTAAATACTGTAAATAATATTACTCACAGCTACTTTCATTTGAAAAATGAAGTGACTTTGTTATAAACAGAAATCCTTAATTTGTGATAACCTTAAAATGGTAGAAATGGTTAAAACACTGAATATATTTTGAAGGAAATCTGTAAAAATTTAGATTTTTCTGAAAGTATACTTTTGAAATATTTTTCGAAAAGGGAATTTATTAAATATTAATTTTAATAATAATATACATTTATTAAATTATTTTTATTAAATAAGGAAATTGAGCTCTTAAAATAGAAGTTCCTATTAAGCAAATTTGTTTAAAATTATTAGAATCTTATGGTTTAAGGATTGTAACAAAATTGCCCAGTTTGATTAGATTTGAATGCTTGATCTGCCGTCTAGTGGTGTGTACCATGGATACCAACTGATAATACACACAGACATACAATGTGGTAGAAATGGTAAAATCATGTCCAGTGATCCATAAAATATGTCATCATTTTGCCCCTGTTACAATATTTTCTCTAATACTATGTGTATATTTCAGGGGGCACATACTTCATGAAAAGTGGTTCTTTTATCGGGTAGCCTTGGCTCTTTGCCTAATCCCTCCATACACATCTTAGCCCAGGTAATGAGAAAAGTCAAACATTTGGCACCTTTATTAATGCTTGCTTATCTTCTGTAATTATCTGACAAGGCACAGCAAGGCAACACAAAAGTTTGTTTTCTAGTACTGAAAACAAGAACATGGTGTAGTTTCTTTATTATTGCTGAGTTCGTGGCTCTTTAGCTGTGTCCTTTGGTTTGGTGGCTAGGCAGCCACGTGAATAAAAAGGTATGTGGAGTATGTGTTAGCTGCTTTTTTATATGTTATGCAAACAGTAGTCCAGTAATAATGCAGTAATGTCTCTAAGCACCATTTCTTGTCTACTCTGTGTGTAAGGGTGGCAAAAATTTGTACATCCTTGGTTAACATTTACAAATATGTAATATTCTAGAACTCAATATTTTCACCACTTGTACTTCTCTGATCCATCTTGGCATTGAGTACATGTTCACGCCATATTATGTAAGTTCAATTCATATTGTCATGTCTGTCCTGTTCTACTCCTGATGGATGAACTTCTATGACTGCCTTGATGTTTGTTAGGGAGTGCTGTGCAACTTGTGTCTTCAAAATTACCCACAGTGACTTAATAGGGTTGAGGTTGTGCATTTTTGAGACACGAGCACTTTCACTATTTTACTTCAGAATGCAGCACTGGTCTTGGAAGGATTTTTTGGGTCATGTTAAAAAACTGCTTGACGACCCTGCATATGGGTTTCATCCTCTTCCTTTTTTTAATATCTGTGATTACATCGATGAAGCACAATTCTCCCACATCTTAGCCCTTGTGCCTACGCATATAAGAACTTTTCCAGAGTGCTTCACTGTTAGGAATCATGCAGTTCTCAATGTAGTCATCTTCCTTGCAGCACCATTCATTTTGGGCACAATCAGATTGAAAAAGATGATGACCAGATAATAGATTCCCAGAAGTCTTCACCTTTGTCACTTTGACAAAGGCTAAATAGGTCATCTTGTACTTTGGCTTTTGCAGTGGCTTTCGTAACCATGCAGGACGCATCTTATATAATGAGGTTAGGTAGTTGTTCCAGTTTGGTGAAGTAGTCACTCCAGTTTGGTGAAGTAGTCATTCCAGTTTGGTTTTGCACAACTTTTGCTTGCTCTGAGGCACCTGCTTTGTGATTTTCCTGCACTTTTCGTAGCAAAAAATGCTCATCACAATGTGACAGCTTACAGAGATAGATAGACTTAACTTTTCAGGATGTTTGTCACAAGTGAAGGCCATATCTTTTGCATCTTTGTACCACATTTACTGCTGTAGTTTGATTTAATAACAGTGATTTCCTAGTCTTTTTGTACCCTTGTTATTTTATGTGTAGTGAAAATATTTTAAGTTTTAATTTCTTAGGTTTAAGCCTATGTTTTCATATCAACATTTAAGCAAGTTAAATTAGTGGGTTTTTTTTTAGTGATCCCAAAACACAGACATCTGACATTTGTCACTCTCAAGTGTACACTGCAGATCTTTTGAGCACAAGTGTGTAAATATTAATGCTTGTAAAGATAATAATACAGTTCATGTTGACTTAAATATGAAGAAACTTCACAGACAACAAGTTTGTTATCTCATCTGATGATTATATGAGGTAAGATATGTTTTAAGAGATTAGTAAATGATTAAATGAATTGCTCATTAATAAAATCTCTCTAGTATAATAAAAATATCTTGGAACGAGACAAGACTAATCCTACGGTGAGACGTGACTTTTTGAAGAGACTTTCTGGAATGAAGTCCCGTGAGACAGAGACTTTTACGATGAGATTCTTTCAAGTCACACCCTGCTTACAACAATTTTCAAACAAGACCATGGTCATCGGGTGCATTCCGGCACTTAACCTGGACAGACACTAATCCATTAAAGGGCTTACTTATGAACACACACACACTTACGAAGATCCAATTTAGAATCACCCATTCATCTAAATATAGCAGCGAGAAACGATGAATTTAAAGGAATTAACGCGAAAATAGTCAATCGGTTAAACGGCAAATTGATTAGATGAGTATCAATAGACTATGCTGAAGCAGTTGGTGGTGATTGTGTGGAAGATGACAACATCAATTTACAATATTCCATAGAATATCTATAAGCGTTAACACCGTCTGGTCTTCCACCGGCTGAATTACTGTTAAAAGAGGGATGTATCATAATGTTATTGCGTAATTTATGTATGAGTAATGGACTATGCAATGGAACAAGATTAGTTGTATTAAAAATTGGTCGAACAATTCTAACATGTAAAATTTTAACAGGTGTCAAGAAAGGTAATGTAGTACATATTCTTTGAATAACATTAGACACAAAAGGAGATCTTGATATGCCATTCGTATTAAAACGTTTATAGTTTCCCGTGAGAATAGCTTTTGCTATGACAATTAACAAATCACAGGGACAAACATTTGAAAAAGTTGGTTTATTTATTACAGAGAAACGATATTCACTCACAGGAAGTTATATGTTGTGTTGTCACAATGTAAATCCAAACAGAATCAAATTTCAATGCGATCTTGAAGAAACATTAATTCCAAATATTGTTTTAATTGAAGTTTTAAAGTAAAAGTGAAAATAATGCATATGTAACAATTCCCATGAAAATAACAATCTCTTTAAATTGTACATCCGGTTAACTAAACCCAGGGGTTGGGTAACAAAGCGAGCAGGGGGCGGAGCCAAAAAATATTATGCCATCAAAAATATTATGCCATCAAAATGTTTTTGCAACGGAGCAAGACTCATCGTTACCCGAATACATACAAATATTATTGAGTGCAAACTGATTGCTATCCAAAATTCTGAAACAATCTTCATTTCCAGAATCTCTCTCCTTCCTTCCGACACCAATCTCCCTTTTAAATTTAAACGCACACAATTCCCACTCAGACTTGCCTTCTCCATGACTATCAACAAGTCCCAATGACAAACGTTTGCAAAGATTTGTGTTAATCTACAACAACCAGTCTTCAGCCACGGTCAGTTGTACGTGGCTTTTTCTAGTGTTAGATCTTTCGACTCATTATCTGTCGTCTCCACCAAAACACCTATTCACAACCCCGTCTTTCAAGAAGTATTTATTTCTTCTTGATTTCTGAATTTCTTTCTCACCGTTTTCCGTTCCTATTCTTACACTGCCGTATGCTATGGCGGGCGTCGACTAGTGTTAGATTAAAATAGTTAAATAAGATTTAATATAGATGCACATCTAATGAAAATAACTTAAATTCAGGGTAGTCCTGGGAACATAGTGGAGTAGAATATTAATAGTGATGTCTTGTTTATCTGATAAGGAACTGCTCATTAAAAATCATAAGTTGATTAATTATAAAGTTAAATATGCCTGCATTCTTATTATATGCTACTGATCGAATACTGGATATGAGATATGGCAACGTAATATATACACTGATCGGCCACTTTATTAGGTTCAATTACTTGGTAACGCAAATATCTAATTGGTTAATCACATGGCAGCAACTCAGTGCATTTAGGCATGTAGACATTGTCAAGACAACCTGCTGAAGTTCAAACCGAGCATTAGAATGGGGAAGAAAGGTGATTTAAGTGACTTTGAATATGACATCATAACCAATTGATAACATCGATACACAATCATTTTATTCGGATGGTAGGGTTAGAATTTGGTGTCAGCAACATGAAAGCATGGATCCATCCTGCCTTGTATAAACAGTTCAGTCTGGTGGTGGTGTAATGGTGTGGGAGATATTTTCCTGGCCCACTTTGGGCCCCTTAATTCCATTTGAGCATTGTTTAAATGCCATAGCCTACTTGAGTATTGTTGCTGACTGTGTTCATCCCTTTATGACCACATTGTACCCATCTTCTGATGTCTACTTCTAGCATGATAACATGCCATGTCACAAAACTCAAGTCATCTCACGGTGGTTTCTTGAACATGAAAATGAGTTCACTGTACTCATGGTCTCCGCAGTCACCAAATCTCAATGCAATAAAGCACCTTTGGGATGTGGTGGAATTGGAGATTCGCATTATAGATACGCATCCAACAAATCTGCAGCAACTGCGTGATGCTGTCATGTCAATATGGGCCAAACCCCCTAGGTTTGCAGGTGCCATAAACACAGAGAGATGCCTGTGCAGACTGACATTTGAGGACTTCATGATAGTAAGATGGAAAAAGACCAGAGGTCTGCGTGTTTCCTAGTCACTGTATATTTTAGGCGCCCTGAAAGTAAATGTTTTTTTGTGAAATTTTAATTTAAACATGGCTATACTGCAGGTTAGTAATTAGTAATTATTCAGATTTTAAAGTCAAAGTGATACATCTTCCCCAAGAATACCAGTAACTACAGTAATATATGCTACACCATATAGACAGAAGTATTGGGACTCACCTCTAAATTATCGAATTCACATGTTTCAATCAGACCCATTGCTACACAGGTGTATAAAATCAAGTACATAGACATGCAGTCTCCATTTGCAAACATTTGTAAAATAAAATGTGTCGTTCTGAAGCGCTCAGTGACTTCAAGCGTGGTACTCTCAATGGATGCCACCTTTGCAATAAGACAGTTTGTAAAATTTCATCCCTGCTTGATATTCCATAGTCAACTGTAAGTGGTATTATTGGAAAGTGGAAGCGTTTAGGAACAACAGCAACTCGGCCATGAAGGTGAAGATCATGTAAAGTCACAGAGAGGGGTCAAAGACTGCTAAGGTGATTCAATAGCTGAAGAGTTCCAAACTTCCACTGGCATTAATGTAAGCACAAAAACGGTGCTGTGGGAACTTCATGGAATGGGTTTCCACGGCCAAGTAGCTGCATGCAAGCCTCACATCACCAAGTCCAATGCCAAGCGTCTGAATCATTGGCATAAAGCACACAGCCCCCTGACTGCGGAGCAGGGTTAACGTGTTCTATAGAGTGACGAATCACACTCCTCTGTTTGGCAGTCAGATGGGTGAGTCTGGGTTTGGCAAATGCTGGGAGAACATTATATGCCAGACTGCTTTGTGCCAACTGTAAAGTTTGGTGGAGGAGGGATAATGGTGTGAGGCTGCTTTTCAAGGTTTGGCCTGGGCCCCTTGCTACCAGTGAAGGGAAATCTTAATACTTCAGCATATCAAGACATTTTGGACAACACTGTGCTTCCAACTTTGTAGAAACAAGTAAATAGATGAATTCATAAGTGAATAAAGATAAATGGAGAAGAAAAAGAAATGGGGAGAGAATCTGCTTCCTCAGTGCTTTAAAAGCTTATTCTAAAATGTTATTGATTAGATCCTGCCAGGATTTGAAAAATTTCTGCACAGATCCTGTAAGTGAGAATTTCATTTTTTCCAGTTTCAAATAATGTATAACATCAGTTACCCACTGACCCAGAGGATTCTTCCAGTTTAGCAAGATAAGTCTACGTGCCAATAGTGTATTGAAGGCAATCACAGTTTGTTTGTCCTTCTCCACTTTAAGCCCATCTGGAAGTACACCAAACACAGCTGTTAGTGGATTAGGAGGGATTGTAACACCAAGGCTATCTGAAAGACATTTAAAAATGTTGCTCCAGAATTATGTTAATTTGGTGCAGGCCCAAAACGTGTGACCCAGTGAGGCTGGAACTTGATTGTAGCGTTTGCAGATTGGATCTTGCCTTGGAAACATTTTGGACAATTTTAAACTAGGCAGGATAATTTTGAGTTGAATAATTATATGCTTTGCACATATGGAGCTCGAGTGAATTCTCTGTATTGCTACCTTCCACTCCTTTTCTGAGATGTTGAGTGAGAGATCCTTTTCCCACTGTCCTCTTAGATCTTTGAAAGGGAGGGACTGTAAAATGGTTTTATATACAGGCAGTCCCCGGGTTACGTACGAGATAGGGACTGTAGGTTTGTACTTAAGATGAATTTGTATGTAAGTCGGAACAGGTACATTACTTTAATAAATGTTATTGTTGACCGACTGTAACCAAGTGCTCTGCCAATGAATGATGGAGTTTCACCTCTTTCTGACCTTTTTATTATTTCTACTTTATTTTCAATGGTGATGGTTTTTCTCTTCTTTACTGTAGCACCAGCACTTGCATCAAATTTGTGTTTCAGAGACATTCTTGAAGGGTGAAGACAAAAGTTTAAGATGAGCTCTTCTGTGCAGCACTGTACACGCTGTCACAGCAGATTAGGCACCAGTCGTCAACACGTCTGATGTATAGGGTGGTCCAGATCTAATTATGCAATTTTCATTACGCTATAACTTATTCAGTTTATTACATAGAAAATCACCCAAAAACTCCCGGACCATCAAGAAGTGTGCGAACTGACAATACGAAGAAACGTCTTCGCGCCAAACTGGAATCGTCCCTGCATAAATCAATGTCATCCAGACAATCTGGATCTGCAGAATTAGATCTGGACCACCCTGTACCGACAAGAGACAACTTCCTGCTATGTGCGTAACAGTACAAGCAGGCTTGTTATTGAGAATGAATGGGGGCAGCGAGGGGCGGTTCATCACCAGCCCACATCAGTCATCTCCACTACAGTATGCTGCCTGCAGTATCCGCCGCACCACTGCCCCATTTAGCACGCAGCCATCTGAGGCACACTACAATGCTACCCCCCCCGCTTCCCCGTTCACCCTCAATGGCTTCTGTTTAGCCACAACAGGGTCACCACTTGCAGCATTACCAGCCGCCCACCTAGAACGAACGGGGCAGCCGTGTGTGGTGGGCAGGCAGTGAACCCGCTTGCCACTGGGAGCCACCTGACGGACACTACACTGCGCAAGCAGCGAAATCGACCCCCTCCAGCCTCTGTCCAGCCACCACTTGCAGCGTCCCCGGGCCGAAGATGACGGAGCAGCAGTTACTGAGGCGCATGCGTCGCAGCTGCAGCCCCATTTGTATGTCGTAGGTCGGATGTCCGTAACCAGGGGACTACCTGTATTTCAGAAATGCTGTCTAAGTCCTCGAAACTGAGCAATATTTTTTTTCAGCATAGAGGGAAGTGGGAGGTGAAGAAAATTGGGCAGGTTCTGTTTAACAAAGTTTCTAATTTGAAGGTAGTGAAAGAAATGTGTTGCTGGAAAGTTAAATTTGGAGTGTAATTGTTCGTAGGATGCAAAGACATTGTCTATGTACAGATCTCTAAGTGATTTAATCACAAATGTTTTTTGTCAACTGGCCCTTTGTCAATGGTGCTAGTCTCTGTGATTAAGCAAAGGTACTGTTTATAAGGTTGGGGAAACCTGCAGTCAATTGAGACTGAGGAAGAGACTTGGATAAGTCTCGAAATATTTCTCCCACGTAAAAAACTTTGTCCAGATGAACAGAATCAAATTTCTAGGATTTTTGTTCTAGGGCTGTTGTGAAATTAAAAAGAAAATAGACCCCTTATTAGTACTGTCAAAATTTGTTTTTAATTTTAATTTATAAAAATATTTAATCTTTTTATATTTTAAATATGTTTGAAAAACAGGCACTTTTTTCATTTTTGTTGTTTTTGCTTATGCTGAGAAAAGAATTCTGTGCCATACTTGATTTGACCTCCTGAGGGAAGCACTTTACCACTAATATTTTTTATAAAGACAGCCAAGATCATCTTTTCTCCCCTTTCAATCTCTGTTCACCCTTTTCTACTCTTAAATAAGCTACCTAATATAAATTGAGGGCCATTTTTCTTAAATATTGATTCATCTTTGAGAAGGTCTTGATAATAGTTATGTATCTTAAAATTAGATATGTCTGTATTGTACATTATACAAATAAATTATAAATTATTTCTTTAGAATGGTTCCTATTAAATGTTTTCACTTTTGAAGTTTTATCCACTTCTCGTTAAATTTTAACAAAATAATGATTTTTTTCACCATTACGACTTGTATTTAATGAAGTAATGTTCCTGAATTCAAATTAAGTCAAAAAATTAAAATGTCATCAGTAAATAAAACACATTTCTGCTTCATGTCATAATAAACACTGAATTATTTATTTGTTTTTGGGATGAAGAATCTGAAAATAACTTTTTCCACTCACATTTTTGGAAAATGTTTCATTCGTTTAAACATCAAAAATCGGAAAGAGATACTGCTATCTTTTTATTATGTTTTTGAAACATCATTCAGCACAAGTATAGATCTATTTAAAGTATTTTAAATCTTAAAGATGTCAGTTTCTTATTTTTTATTTAAACTTAAGTTTGAGACTCATGAAAAAATGCAAAAATGATTACTGAGCTCAGTTCCTTTTCTTGATCCTTAAACTCTCTTCATAATAAACATTAATAAAGCAACATGTTCTCAATTTATTAAATTTATGTGGCTGAAACTACCCCTCAGGACAGGAAAGCAATGCAAATCTCTACCTGTCTACAAAATAGATGTAATATATTTTTCATTTGTATGTCTTTTTAATTGTGAATATTCAGTATTGACATGAAATGTGTTTTAATCTAAAAGTGTATTTTGTAATTTTGTATTCTTTGTAGAAGGTGGTTTGGAATTAAAAAAGTACATATTTTGTATTTGGTCATGGAAATGTTGATGAGATAGTGCTGAAAAATAGTTTTAACAATAATGGCCAACCTGGGCAATTTTCAGTCAGTAACCTTGAGGAATCCATTCATCTTTTCACAATACCTACTCTGTATTCCACAAAGACAGCATTTTTGCAGATTTTTATACGATGGCCACACAACATGAAATGGACTTGGGGCTTGCTGTTGTTGATATTTAACTTTTATATAAGGTATTTTGTATAATTTTCTTTGTTGAATATAGTTATGAACAAATAAGACACAGTGTATTTTTAAGATTATTATTTTTGGGGAAGTACAAAATGAGATTTACAAACATAAATGAACCACATACAGACCCAGAACCAAAGATATTAACACTAGAATTACCAGAGCCTACGAGAAAACTCGTAAATCTGGCCCACCTTAAATCCGTTCGCACCTCTCCGTCAGCATCTTTTGTCCTGTAAATGTGCCGATTAAAACAAGCAGCAAGCAGCCTGCTATTCCATCCCCCACCGTCGCAGAACGTTCATGAAGTTCTCCCAGCTTATGCCTTGTTTGATTATCTGAGAGTGAACTGCTGGAGTTTTAGAGTGGAAATAATAGATTGTTATTTGGAACACATGCATTTCATGTGTGTTCCGTTTCTACAGTAATCTGTGTAAACACATTGTTAAAATAGAAACTTTTTCATATTTTAGTAATAAATGTTACAAAATGTAGACATAAACTATAGAATGTGTGAAGCCTGAAGTCCAAAGATCAAATAAACACTTTCACAAAAGGTTCGAGCACGATACAACAGCTTCCGTGGCGTAGCGGTAAGATTTGCTGACTTGCAATCAAGGGGCCACCGGTTCGATCCCCACTGCCTCCTATATTTGCCGTTTTCAGTAGTGAGCTGCTCTTATTGTTAATATTATACAGTACACACATACATTTGGTTTGCATCTATAACAGACTGTGTACATTTATAGTACTGTACTTGTAAAAGTTACCTTTTTTTTCACTTTTATTCTCTCATTCACGATCACAATACATACTACCGCCCTAGGGATCTGACGCTGTTAGTTTTTATTTGAAACTGGGAATAACTGTAGATGTGAGTGGTGTTTTAAAGCAATGGAACTGGACATTCTCTGATCTGGAGGGATAAAAGCTGACACACAAACGCTGTTGAATCTGCCTTCTTCATATCTCACCGTCACTTTTATTTTTTTTTTATTCAGTTTTATTGAGTGTTCCTGCTCACGCAGAATTAGTATGCACCTTATGGTGTATGAGTGATACATGGGTGTCCCCTTGGCCTGGTCCTGCTGCTTGGGTCCTGAACAATGAGGATCCTGTGAGCCAGATCACCTTTGGGGAATCACGCCACATGGCTGTAGAGCCGTAACTGATGCTGCCTCACAATGCATCATTCAGGACTCTGTGTGCAACCGTTCATTCAACACAAAGTCAGACCAGCGATACCCAAAGATTCTCTGAAGAAACACAGTACCAAAGGAGTCAAGTCTTCGTCTCAGGTCATTGGATAGTGTCTGTGTCTCACAACTATATTGCAAAACAGGGAGCACCGGACTCTAAAGACTTAAACGCTTCATCCTTATGCCACACACTCCTTTCCAATGACCTCATGACCACCCATGATCTCTATCTACTAACTTATAAGGAATAGTTACCAGAGACATGATTGACACTGCTGAGGTAAGTAAACCTCTCAATGAGGTCGACAGTCTCTCCACAGACAGGCACTCTACTGATGGCTGTGCCTAAGAACTCATTAAAGGCCCGGATCTTGGTTTTTATCCAGGATGCTCGCAAGCCCAGACACTCATACTGCTTACTTATTTCTCTCAAGAGCCCTGATCAGAACCTCCATTGACTCTGTGAAGATCACAGCATTATCAGCAAACTCAAGATCAGTGAATCTCTTTTCATCAACAGATGCCCCACATCCACTGGATCCCGTGACCCTACCCAATACCCAGTCTGTGCAAGCGTTAAACAGATTGGTGCAAGAGTACACCCCTGACAAATCCTTGTATAAAGTGGGAAGAATGCAGAAGTTCTACCTCCACTCTGCATAGCACTCACAATACCAGTGTACAGGCAGGCCAAAATATCCAGCAACTTCGGAGCTTGACCAACTAACTCAAACGCTTTACAAAAATAACAAAGGCTACAAAGGAACTCTGCTTATATAATATTTGAGCTAACCCTTAGTGCCAGGATGCGGTCAATGGTAGACTTTTTAAAACCAGACTGCTTCAGTCGGTGGTAGGCATTGGCTGTTACAAAAAGGGGCAAACACAGCTGTGCTGTAAGTCCGGCACACAGTTATTAAATTTGACACATTTGGTGATTATTAAGTCCTGTAAAATGACCTGTTCTGGCGATGAGATCACCGCGTGCAGTCAGTAAGTTAGGCATATCCAAAAACTTGCATAATGAGATATCAGCTTAACTGTATAGACTTTATTTATACTACATTTACATTTACATCATTTAGCAGACGCTCTTATCCAGAGCGACTTACAACAGTGTTTGTTAGTTTTTTTTTCGCATACCCCTTGGGGTCAGAGCGCAGGGTCAGCCATTGTACAGCGCCCCTGGAGCAATTACAGGTTAAGGGCCTTGCTCAAGGGCCCAGCAGAGTAGGATCTCTTTTTGGCAGTCACGGGGATTCGAACCGGCAACCTTCGGGATACCAGCGCAGATCCTTAGCCTCAGAGCCACCACTCTGCTCCACTACTAAGAACTGCTGATGTTTTTTAGGTATATTGTAGCCTGGTTTGCAGGTGACACAAATTGGACTAATTTCTTGCTAGAGAATGAGAAACACTGTCAGTTCATACTGTGACAGTTCATATTTACGGTGGATTGCAGCTTGTTAGTAAATATTGTGTTTCTACCCTTTGCATTTTTCAGTATGAAAAAATGACACCTACCTCACCTTTGCATTTTTCAGTATAAAAAACTATGTTTTCAAACTACTTAAGGAAAAACATATAAATGACAATTTTGTAATTGTAAAAAAAACATTTCTGATCCTCAGTACAATTCTTAACATATTTAGTACATTGTATCAGTCTTGGCAAAAGTATTTAGTAGTAATCTGTCATTTACTACAGACTGATAATTACTAACATTTTAATTTGTTGGATCACAGGCAATGCTTTGTTCTCTATCTACATATGCTACTGTCCATGTAAACCACACAATTTCCATTTACAGAAAATTTTTTCATTCTATAAGTGGCCAGAGCCATGAAAGTCTTGATACTGATGCTTATGAGTAGCCTAAAACCCACTTTAATACATTCCTTTATTCATTGCTCTCTGTACAGTAATTCAATGAACTTAACTTGCACTACCCAAGTTACAGTAACTACCAGAAAAGATGTGCATTTTTGTATATTAGACATTGTGGATCAATGGGAATAGATCATCTCTAAGTATACGTTTGTGAAATGTCATAATTTCATATTAACCTTGGTTCTTTGTAGGTTTTGGTGTTTCCAAGAGGATGAATACATGCAGGGTGTAGGTAGCTATGTTGTCATGATCAGAGAGAGAAAATAACAGAATATGAGAATGAAGTCATGTGTTACTGTGTTATCTTGTAGGACCAACAAAGTAATTATGTTTCAGTATAAATAGGGTTGTTAGTTCACCTATCGAGTTGTACACAGCGCAGCTGCCATTTTTATATTTTAAATTCAGTAACTCCTTTTTATAGCTTGCACAAAGGGTACTGTAGCTAAATTCAAGCAATCTGCTACATAATGCAGTTTCCTTTCTTCTTGTATTGATCACAACAGATTGTGTTGTCCTAGAAACCAATCTACCAGCATTAAACATAACAGGAGGACCTGCCCAAGCCCATCCTAGTACACAATACAAAGAAATTAATACACACAGTACCTACAAAAGTTATTATTGTTAACAAAAACTCTTAATTAAAATGACTAAAAAGCTTTTGTTAAATGAAATAAGAAACAAAAGGTAAAACTGAAATAAAAAAATAAAAACTAAACTGAAATTAAAATTCCATACTCCGACTAAATCAAATCAAATAAATGGGTGGAAACTGTTTCTGTTTTGAAGTAAACCAACTGTTTGTGGCCTACTCTTAAGCAGTATTCTGTCAGAGGTGCATGTGTGCTTGTGTGGGCAGGCATAACTTTAAATTTCAGTGCACATTACATATAAAGAAAATAATTATTTATCGTAATAGTAAGTATACTTTATTTATAGGGTTGTACAAATTAAAATTTTTATTTGCACATGCCAACCCAGTCCTTAGTAGGAATGTTACTGTTGAATGTCCCTCCTTTTCTCTCTAAATGGCTGTACGTTATATGGTTGTGTGGTCTAATGAACAAGACAGCCGTCAGCTGCCAAGACGCAACATATTTTTGAACATGGATATACAGAAAATAATTAGTTACAAATGGTAAAAGTACTGTCTGGGACTACATCGAGCCTAACACTAAGAGTAACAAGACCAGGTGCTTATTTGATGATATGGAAGTCAGGTTTGTGAACTCCATTAAAGAGTCTCAAAGAACTAAAAACACTCAGATTGCTTTCGTAAAAGAATGCGATAGAGCGAAAGATTGTGACGTTCTGAAAAAGCCTACAAAATAAGGGAAAAATTACAGGTTATGTTGGTATACTCTTTTGATGTCTCTAAAGAAATCTGCTGTCACAAAAATAGAAGTAAGTATGCCGGTATAGCTGTCAATTAAATGTCTAGGAGGTTACGTGAATTGTCTGTTTTCATAAGGTGCTGTGAAGTGCTTGATCAGAAGTTTAAAATGCCAAGTGCCAGCAATATAACCTGCATGCTCCTTCAACAGTGTTGAAAAGATAACTTCATTGGTGGACAGAGCTAAAAGAAGTCTCACGGAGTCTTATGGGACAAAGTTTCTACAGTTCCTTTTCTCTATAGACACAGCATGGACTTTTTTAATCAACATTAAATAGCTGTTTTTTTTAAAGCTGAAATGAATATAAATTGATATAATTCTCTCAAAATAAAACTAATTGTGGTAAGTAACCAAAATTAAAGCCTAAAATGGAAATTACCAATAGTCTGAAAACTAAACTCAAAAGAGAGGTGAAAATAGTATAGAAATAAAAACTAATTTAAAAAAGGGAAATAGAATAACCTTAATTCATAGATACTGACTATAGCCAAGAAATTAGTTATAATTTAATATTGCCTTGGCTATAAACATCATAAGACAGGGTGAAGATTGGAAAACCACAAGCGTTACCTGGTAGGTAACTATCCAAATAATCAGATTGCGATTCAGACCTATGAATGTAATACTCCAATCTTCATCCTGTCAAGTAAGTGAACCAGCTGCCATGACGAGCCCCAATTAGGATGAAACATGTGTTGTGTACCCTATCTCACACACACGCACACACATATATACATTATATATATATATATACAGTATATATATATATATCAAATGCCCTTTGTTCAACATTTTCACTTATTATTTGAATATTTTCGTTATCTACCAGGTTCCATTTATTTTCAATGCTGAGTTTACATGTGCCCGATGATCGACTGTCACTCCACACTTGTTTTAATATTTTCTTGCCCCAAAACTTTCCAGAATCTCCGAAATGAGCAAACCTTGTTTAGTTTGCTTTTCATTTTCACTATAAATACAGCTAATCAACAGTGACCTCTATTTTCTCTAGAAGCACTAATCAGAAATTCACATGAAATTTATGGAAAAGTGAGTAGTCACAAATGTTAACTTAATAAATGTTCACAGCATGTCAATATGGTAAATCTGAAAAGACATTTCAAGCAAAAAACCTGTTTAAAGAATGTAGTCAAGCCAATGCTGGCTTGCTGTCACCATCTACTGGCATAAAAGAGGTTTTACAGTTGGTAAGTCCGCACATACTGTATGCTGCAGCCACCTCACTACTGATGCTGTTGTTTTAGGCCATTTTGTATGAATATTAATTAGTGCATTGTATTATGTTAAATTAGGCTTATTAAAAAGAATGTAATGAAATGAGATCTCATATGGGATGGATTAGGGTTGAATTTCTTGTTCTTCTGCATCTTTGTTTTCTTGTGTTATTCCTTCTTGTGTTGCAATAGCATCTAACAAAGCTGCCCTAATTAGTACCATTTAATCTACTTTAAGTCAAAAAATAGAAATGCTGTGACATTTGTCGTGCTTATTCTGTTTCCTTATTGTCCAGAAGTCTTAAAAGTGTTCAAAATGATTTTAGGTTGATCTATGCTGTAACATTTAAAAAAAAATAAGATTGTAAAGTTTAGTTATGTCTGTTTTTAACAACAGTTAAGGTTTTTTTTGCCTTACAGGACTGCCATGGAAAGTAGCAAGTAAAACACTTTATAGTTTTGATCGTTAATTTCAGTAATTTGCTTGATGTAACTTATTTTCTTTCTTCCTATAGCGATGCTGGATTGAAGGACATGTTTTTGGATTCAGATTCTGAGATGGGCAGCACAGAGAGACTTCGTGGTAGTACTGACACACTGAATAACAGTAACAAGTGTGATTTGGAAGCAGCAAGAAGACTAGCTAAAAGACTTTACAAGCTAGAAGGATTTAGACGCTCAGATGTAGCAAAACACCTAGGAAAAAAGTAAGAACCACTGGCCATTATTTAAATTAAAAAACATTATTTTGAAATTGCTTCATAATATTCTGTAAAATACTAATGTGCTTCATCCTGTTACCTGAAAAGAGAGATCTCAATGAATTACCAAATACATGTTTTGTTTTGTTTTTTTAAAATATTTTGGGTATATTTTTGCTTCATGATCTTGTTGATTTCCTACTGTTCTCAATCTTCAATAAAAACAGAGCAATGTCTATAATGGAATCCATTAATCCAATACCTGAACTTCCTTAGTCTAATTCAAGGCCACAGTTTTAACAGAGGTGTTAATAAGGAGAAAAAAAGCTGAATACCTTTATGTATAAAGAAAAAACACAAATCCTTAAGTTCAAAGAAGCAGATCAGCGAGCTGAGAAATGTTAATGTTCTTCGTATCTGGTTACCTTTTCTAGTACCAGATATACATTTGTTTGAAAGTCTTTGTGATTTTGTTTATGGTTATATGTTTTCAAACATACATTGAAGTAGTGCCTAATTTTATCTGTCTTAACATCTTGCTTTTTTGTTTTTCTAGATAAATCTTTTTGGTCCTTTCTGTATTTTAAATTTAACTTTTCTGCATTGCCATTTTGATCTTAAAATCGCATCCATTTCCTTCAGAAAGTCCAACAACATGCTCTTCAAATCAGCTTCATCACATATCCACAATGTGCTTGTGTTTAATTGTGTCATTTTGATAAAACTGTTAATTTTATTCCTACAACAGAAAATATCTAATTTATAAAGTACAGAAAGTGTTACTAATGTGTTTTAAGGCAAAGATTAAAATGCTTATAAAAATATTTAATATTAATTAATAAATTATTAGTGCACTTGAGTAAGCCATATATTCCATACACTGTGAGTGTTTCATACAAAGGAGCTAGTATCTGTATTTATTTGGAAACCCATTGAATGCTTATTTTTACAAACATTTCGGGTGATCTTACAGCACAATTAGATTATATTAGAGTACCATTCTTAAGCCCCACATGTAAGAGAAAATCATATAAAGTGAAACATCTTTAGTTTAACCCTTAAATTGCCACAAATGTATAACAGACTAGATTTAACTTACACCCATTATTGTGTACAGTGTGTGGTTGTGTATGTGTATATGTATATATACGTTTCTGTGTGTGTATAAATATATATATATATATATATACTGTGTATGTGTGTGTGTGTGTATATATATATATATATATGTATATTGTGGACACCAGGGGCATGTACAGCTGCCCTAGCGAGACACAAGTGCAGCACACAACACACTTTTATTTCTGTGGGGAAGTGCTATGTTGCTTCTGGGAGTGCTCCAGGTGGCTCATTAGCGTTTCTGGAATCACTCCCAGGTGTGATGGAAGTTCAAGGTAAGGTTCTGCAGCTCCCCCTGGTGGCCCCCATGGAACTCAACAGGACTGCACGAAACTCCAACTCCCAGCGTGCCCTGTGGGAATCCATGGTGCCACAGCTGCCCCAGGGGAGGCAGGGCCTTGCAGATGCTCTCTTCCCCGGTCCTTCCATTCAGCTGGTGTCTCAGCTGGGTAATGACCATGACCGCCTGTCTATATATAGACACATACACACAAACAAACATTTTACAGTTACAAATTTACATTAACCACCAACCTGACATTCTGCTTACCACTTCTTTTCTTGTATTCCTTAAAGACTTCAGGCACCACAGGGATTCATTTAATTACTTATTTGCCTATCTATTTATTATTTTCCTTTCTACTTCATAATTTTGTCTTGGGTGTCTAATTGTATTGTGTCTAATATGTTTCCCTCAGAGCATGTTCCTGAAATGTATGAATCAAATTCTACTGTATGGTATTGCCTTTTGTTTTTATAATTTCAGTGCCTGTGCAGTATAAGTCATTATAGTTGCAGGGCTTCTTGTGGAGTTTTCTGAGATACACATAGACATGAAGAAGACCACTCTAAATACCACCCTGGGAAAGCAGGGGTCTCTAAAGGGCAATAGACACTGTCAGATGTTGCGTCACAGAAGAGCAGTGGTAATGGGGTTGCATTACAAGAGAAAGAATGCCCTGAGTGGTACATTTACTAGGACACTAGAGGGCAGGTGAATCTTAGTTTACCAGTGATAAACCCTAAAGTTACCACAGGCCGGTATCTTCAGGGTTAGCAAGAGGAGAAGATCGGATGGAAAAGTGCTTTATAAAAAAGTTTATTAAACCTTTGTTTATTATTTTATTTGAAGAAAATAACATTGAATACAGCGTTAGTCCATCACTTGTACAACACATGACTTCATAGTCAAACTAGAAAAAAAATCTGAAAGTTAAGAAAGAAATCAGGAACCAAAGAAAAATACAAAACCTAGCAAAAAATTAAAAGGGATTTTTTAGAGAGCAATAACTAAAAGCAGTCGGAAAAATACTTGTGTGTGTTTGATCCTTATGGAGACTTGCAGAAGGACAACTAGTAGGTTTTTAAAAGGGTAATCATGAAACACTTAGAGTGAGCCCATAGGTACCTAATAAGAAATGAAGGAAAAACAAATAACCTGACCCTCTCAAATGCAGGATTAGTAAAATAAGTACTAAAACATACATTGAATCATAATCTGTTATTGTAGAATATTTTTCTTTATTGACATATTAGACCTAAAGTATACTATTGACTCATTTAGGACTAGACTATAGAAAACAATGAAAAACGCATTTCTAGAGAATACTCGTTTAAATCCAAATACAAGACACACCTTGTACATGTCCATCTCTGAAGTGGTACCATGAAATTGTTATTGTGTATGACACACTAACATGTTTACTGCATATTTAATGTAATACATAATTTCTGCACCTTATAAGTATTTCTTCCAGACTACACTTTCAGATGATTTTGATTTACATTTTTTTTTGTTCATAAAAATTTCTTTTATCATGATTCATTTATGTCTTTAAAAGCTTTATGTGTTTATAACTTAGTTCTTTTTTGCCACAAAAATGATCCATCTATTGCTCCAACCAGCTTTTCTAGTTCAGGATTGCAGAAAGCCACTGCTTATTTAGGGTAGCACTGCAGGCGAGGACTCGACCCCACATTATGCATCATTGCAAAGCACCCTCACCCAAACTGGGCCAATTTAGTCACCTGTAAATCTAACACTCATGTCTTTAGGATGTGGGAGGAAGAACCAAAGTACTGGGATAAAAATTATTATAGAAAGGGGAAAACATGCAAACAGGCTAAAATTCAAAATTAGGATTTTGGAATTGTGAAGCAGCAACACTAACCTCTACATTGCAAAATAATGAAATAATCAAATAAAAAGGAAAACATGGTTCCTGTTGCCCATAAAACGTTTTTAAGGTAAGAAAGATAATGTAAAATTTGGAAGTTTTAGGTTCGCTTGTAATGGTTACAGGATGCTATGATTCACACTCACAAACAGAGACACATAAAACAACTGTTTAGAAAATCAGTGTTAAGGAATATATTTAACAAGTAATGAAAAAAATGAGCAAACAACACACATGCAATTCCCACTGAACAAATGAAACCCTACGAAATGATAAATGATGAATCTTTAACTACATTGTCCAGTTAAATAGATGCAAATGAAGATGATGAATGGAGTGAAACCCCCTGTGAACAGCCTCATCAGTGAAATGCAATGCTTTGTCCTAAGCCAATGTATTTGCAGATTTGTAATTGCTCCCTAGACAAAGACGTTTTCTAGTCTTTAAGAAATCACATAAATACACAGGCATAGGACAAACATAAATCCAATAATCCAAAGGGAGTTAGCATTTGTGATGTGGTTGTGAACACATTTTTTCCTCTGGTATCTTACAACTCCTTTTTAAAAGTAGTGCCTCTTCTTCCAGAAACCTCTGTGACAAAGCCAACGCTGCCCAATAGCACAGCGCTTCCAGGGCTGTTGGGAAATGAATTCAATTCTAAGAGTGTACTTACACTGGCAATTTGTTGTGTGCCCAAGCACATTGTCTGCATGTAACCCTGCAAAATCTAGTTCGTTTGATTAGTGTGATTGCTCTGTGCCA
The DNA here is from genome assembly GCF_900747795.2 of Erpetoichthys calabaricus. Taxonomy (NCBI): domain Eukaryota; kingdom Metazoa; phylum Chordata; class Cladistia; order Polypteriformes; family Polypteridae; genus Erpetoichthys; species Erpetoichthys calabaricus. Next base: position 132,708,020 of record NC_041400.2, on the reverse strand, counting down.
AGCCAACCGTACTATGCCCTGCCCCACTTGCACATTGTCTGCATGTAACCCTGCAAAATCTAGTTCGTTTGATTAGTGTGATTGCTCTGTGCCAAACCAACCATACTATGCCCTGCCCCACTTGGAAGAGGTGGGCCCAAGCACGGTTCAGTAGCAAACAGGAACAGTGTGATCGCTAAATGTGCCTGAGCATGGAAAGCAGACATGACGTCAATGATGCGACAAGTCAGATAGTGCAATTCGCATTTCATTCAATATCTATTGAGTTAAAAAATGTTTTTGTCTAACCTTACACATGAACATGAATTGTAGTTGGCAAGAAAAGCTCCAAATTGCTCTCCTAACATGATTTGTCACCATAAAAATCTTCTTGTACGTGCAGAACAATTAACAGCAAAACATTGCTGTACACACTCAATAAATCTATAAGAGCGTAGAACATTTTCCTGCCCTGCACGACTCCAAATCAACCACAATATAAGTAAAATTGTTTGGACATGCATGCTGTCACTCTGTGTTCGGAGGTCATGGTCATGATGAAAGTATGCTCAGGCCCAGGGTGTTAAGCGCAGTGTGAGTGCAGGCCAGCAGGGAAGTAGGGAGGAGGCACAATCGCACTTGGCCACAGTACGGAACAAACATGCCTAGTTAAAGTTCACCCTTAGCGGTACTGCTACAAGATGTTGATTTAAAGTACATACAGTACACATACAGTAAATGTCCCTGGTAAGACATACATGGATCTAGAAGCAAGTACTTAGAATTGTTTAGTGGCACAGTGGCATGCCTCAAAATTTAGAACAATTATCAGTTTGTAAAGTAAAGCACTAGACCTTCTGCAAAATAGCTTCAGTTTCCTGCTTAAAGGCATTTTTAACTAAATTATTTAAGGTAATTCCACCAAGTTTGCGGTGTCTATATATTCCACAAGAACTGATTAAATGTTTTATGTTTGAGATTCTGAGCCATATGTGAATAACAGTCTAACATAATGGCAATTTTAGGAAAAATATTAAGGTGAATATTATAATTCAGTGATGCTGCACAAATGAGATTTACTGTTAACAAGCTGTTTAAAAACTGTTTTATTTGAAATTTGAATGATACTCATTGACATACATTAGAATAACTGTTTTTTTTCTGTTTGTGATCAAAAGCAATGTCTTCAGCAAGCTTGTAGCAGAAGAGTACCTCACTTTTTTTGACTTTACTGGAATGACATTAGACCAGTCACTTAGGTAAGTTATGTGAGACTTTATTTTTCTAATAGTAATGTTTTTGTGCTAATTCAACAGAGCAGAGAAAGAATTATGAAAAAGAGAGCGCAGGGAGACAACAACATTAAAAAAGAAAAGAATAATACACTAATTCAGTCCCTTTCAGTCATGTAGTTTTCCTTTGTCTTTTGAAATCCACCCTCCCACCTTGTTCCACATGCTCCACACGAACTGTTTACCTTGTATAACTGAAATTTCATAATTTTCTATTTTGATTCACTCTGAGCTAATGATTGGCCCCCTTTACACACAAATTTCATAGTACAGTCTCATATTAATGAGATGGAGAAGAGTGTATGTGCAGCCTAAATACCTTATTCTGTGCCTAGCTCATACTGGGCCCCACCCCCATAATGAGCTTCTATCTCTGGGGACTGTCTGTCTGGTCTCCACACTACCATATAAGAGAGTTTCTACTATATTGACGTAAAATGTTAGTGAATAACTAATGCAAAGTTTTTGTGAGCTGGTTGAACCTTTCCTCTATGTGTAACAGGAATGTTAATCATGACATTGTCTTAGAACCCTTTGATCAAGTCTTACTTTCACAGCTAAAAAGAACTATTGACACCCTTAAACCAGCCCCCAGTCCTCTGGATATTGTACCACCACGTCTCTTAGTGGAAGCCTTTGATGTGTTGGGCCCACCCTTACTAGCCATCTTCAATGATTCTATTAGTTCGGGAGCTGTGCCCTCATTTTTTAAACATGCTGCAGTCCGTCCCCTTCTAAAAAAGGCAGAATTAGATCCTGGAGTTTTAGCCAATTTTCGTCCAATTTCCCAATCTGCCATTTCTGGCTAAAATTCTAGAAAGAATTATTTATAATCAATTGGTTGATCACCTTAACTCCAAAAGTTTATTTGAGATCTACCAATCTGGCTTTAGGCATTATCATAGTGTTGAAACGGCACTCCTGAAAGTGTTCAACGACATCTCTCTTATTACTGACTCAGGTGATGCGGCAGTCCTTCTCCTCCTTGACCTGTCCGCTGCCTTTGACACTATTGACCATGAGATATTGCTGTTGCGGCTTGAACATCTTGTTGGGCTTAAAGGGGCTGCTCTTAACTGGTTCAAGTCATATTTAACTGGTAGACACTTTTCAGTGATTTTCACTGCTATGCTGGTGATACTCAGGTTTATATTCCTGTCTGCAACTCTACAACAAATCAACTCCACAACTGTCTGTCTGAACTAAGATCCTGGATGGCTAATAATTTTCTTGATCTAAATCAAAATAAAACAGAGGTGCTTATAGTGGGTCCATCAGCTAAAGCCCAAATTGGTCTTGGACTTCTCAGCTCTTTCTCTGTCTTTTCCAAACCTCAAGTCCACAATCTTGGTGTTACCTTTGATAGTAACCTCTCATTTGAGAAACAAGTAAATTCTGTAGTCAAGGGTTGTTTTTTCCAACTTTGTCTATTAGGTAAGATAAAGCCTTTTTTATCTTCTAGGGATCTTGAGATAGCTACTTATGCGTTTATTTTTTCTCACCTCAATTACTGCAACTCGCTGTATTCTGGGATTAACAAATCCCTGATACACAGGTTACAGTTGATCCAAAATGCTGCCGCTCGCTTTCTGGTTGGGGCAAGAAAGTATGACTCTGTTTCTTCTGTTTTAGCTTCTTTACACTGTCTGCCTGTCAGTTTTCGAATTGATTTTAAAATCTTGCTGCTAGTTTTTAAATGTATACCTGGGCTTGCTCCTGCCTATTTATCTGAACTGTGTGTTTTACATCAGCCATCTAGAGTGCTTAGATCTTCTGGTCAGCTGTCTCTTGTTGTCCCTCGTACCAAGTGTAAAACCAAGGGGGACAGGGCTTTTGCAGCTGCTGCGCCTCGGCTGTGGAACTCTTTACCTCATCATATAAAGGAGTCGTCTACAATTGAACACTCTTTACCTCATCATATAAAGGAGTCGTCTACAATTGAACTGTTCAAAACAAGACTAAAGACTCATTTCTATTCACTTGCATTCAGTGACCTTCAGTAATACTGATGGTTTCCTCTTTGTGATTATATAACATTACTTCTGTTTATTATGTATTTTATTTTATGTTCATATATTTTATTTCTATTTATGTTTTATGTTAATTGTTTTTCTTTTATTCTATTATTGTAAAGCACTTTGGCAACAGCATTACTATGTTGTTTTAAATGTGCTATATAAATAAATTGACATTGACATAATTAGCTAATCAATAACACATAGTGGATGGGGAGCAAGACACGATTTTTTCACTTTGCTATTCCAATAAAAATCAGTCCAGTTTCTCTTCAAGGTGTTTCCCAAAAGCGTTCAGATGTTTACTGCATAATATCTGTTTGGATTCCTCTAGACTTAAAGCAGTTCTGTACTAGATCTAACTGTAGCAATTATCACATCCATCAAAATGCAATCAAAGTAGGCTGCTTTATGGTAGCACAGATAAAAATCAGTCCAGTTTCTCTTCAAGGTGTTTCCCAAAAGCGTTCAGATGTTTACTGCATAATGTCTGTTTGGATTCCTCTAGATTTAGATCTAGTACAGAACTGCTTTAACTGTAGTAATTATCACGTCCATCAAAATGCAATCAAAGTAGGCTGCTTTATGGTAGCACAAATGATTGCATATCTTTATGAAACTGCACTGACTCAGAGCTCAGTGACTTAAAGTGTGGTAATGTGATAGGATGCCACCTTTACATTAAGACTGTTCATGAAATTTGATCCCTGCTGGATATTCCACAGTCAACTGGAAGTGGTATTATTGGAAAGTGAAAGTGTTTAGGAACAACAGCAACTTAGCCACGAAGTGGAAGACCGCATGAAGTCACAGAGTGGGATCAACTGCTGCTAAGGAGCATGGTGCATAAAAGTTACCAACGCTTTGCTGATTTCTTAGCTGATGAGTTCCAAGCTTCCATTGGCATTAACTGTCCGGAGGGAGCTTCATGGAATGGGTTTCCATGGACAAGCTGCCACATGCAAGCCTTACATTACCAAATCCAATGGCAGGTATAAGATGGAGTGGTGTAAAGCACAGCGCCACTAGGCTGTGGAGCAGTGGAAACGTTTTCTATGGAGTGATGAATCGTGCTTGTCGCATTGGCAGACAGATGGATGAGCCTGGGTTTGACGGATGGTGGGACAATGTTACCTGCCTGACTACATAGGGTCAACTGTGAAGTATTGTGGAGGAGGGATAATGTTGTAGGGCTGTTTTTCGGTGTTTGGGCTAGGCCTCTTACTTCTAGTGAAGGGCAGTCTTAATGCTTCAGAATACCAATACAATTTGGACAATGCTATGCTTCCAAATTTGTGGAAACAGTTTAAGGAAGGCCTTTTTCTATCCCAGCAACCATCCATAATCATCCAACCCGCTATATCCTAACTACAGGGTCATGGGGGTCTGCTGGAGCCAATTCCAGCCAACACAGGCAGGAAACAAACCCCGGGCAGGGCACCAGCCCACCACAGCTATCCCAGCATGACTGTTTCCAAGTGCACAAAGCAAGGTGCATAAAGACATAGCTAGATGAGTTTGGTGTGGGAGTCTCACCCCTTCAAACACCTTTGGGATGAATTGGAATGGAGATTGCGAGCCAGGCCTTCTCGTCCATCATCAGTGCTTGACTTCATAAATGCTGTACAGAATGAATTGGCACAAATTCCCACAGAAACACTCATCTAAGAAGAGTGTAAGCTGTTATAGCTGCAAAGGGGAGACCAACTCCATATTGAAATCTCCGTATTTAAATGCATTGTCATTAAAGCCCCATTGGTGTAATGGTCAGTTGTCCCAATACTTTTGTCCATATAGTGTATGTGTCATTAGAGCAGTTAGCTTTTCTGCTTCCACTAAGCAGCATTATGGACTTAACCCCTCTGGTGTATATAGTTATTTTAATTTTCAGGAGACTTTTCATTGGATTACAATTGAGAAACTTGTGATGAAACATAAACAAGTGTTGAGTTCATAGTGCAGTATGTAGATGGGTGAAAATTTGACATAAACCCAAGAAGCAAAGTTTTACAGATGCAAGGAACTTTTTCAGAATTAAATGTTAATGAAGTGGTGGCCTTCAGTGATTAGTGCTGGACCACTCCTCTTTTAACATGCATGAATATTCTTGATTACCACCTTATTATTTATAATCTTAAATTTGCAGATGATACCAAACTATGTGGATGGGCTGATAATCTGGAATCTGACTGTACATTACTGAAGTCCTGGACAGAATTCAGACATAGGCACATTTGTAACACATGAAACTTAACATAAGTAAATGTATAGCACTCTACAAAAAAAAAAAAATATATATATATATTAGATCTGATTTCAAAATAGGCAGTTTGGAAGTGCGCCTTATGAGAATGACCTAGAAGTCATTGTGAACTCTTCACTTTATCCAGACAATGGACAGAAGTGATTGAGAAGGCTAATAGGATATGAGGTGTTATCTCCATATTCTGAAAAAGATACAGTAGCACTAGAGAAAATCCTGAAAGAGCAACTAGGCTGATTACAGAACTACAAGGCACAAGCTATGGGGAAAGACTGAAGGAGCTGAAAGTTTTACATTTAGCACCAGAATCCCTGGAGCCTATGAAAAAAGTTGTAATGCTTTGTTTTGCAAATGTGTCAATCAGCACAAGCAGCCTGCTGTCCCATTCCCCCCCACCCCACCAACACAGCTGAGGTTCTCCCACCTCAAGCCTGTTTATCTAGTTGTGAGGTGCCTGGAAATGTATCAGGTATATGTTGGGGAGCATGGACTGATACAGGGTAAATAGTATATTGCTTTTTGGAATATATACATTTCATGTATGTTCCGTGCCTAGAACAATCTGGGTAAATGTAGGATGACTGGAAATGCAAGGCAAGAAATGTTGAACACTTAACTAAAACAGAAACTTTCTTCATGTTATAGTAATAATTGACAAAATGCTGACCTGAAGTGTATAATGTGTGAAGACTGAAGTCCAAATATCAAATGAACACTTTCACAAAAGGTATAACAAAACGAGTGCACTTTTATTTAAGAATTTAACCAAAGAACTGGTGCCTTGTAATCAAGAGCTTGCAGGTTTGAGCCCTGGTTCTCCCAGTTTTGAGTGGTGAGCTGCTATTATTGTTACTATTATGTAATAAAAACATACATTTGATTTGAGTCTATAACACCCGGTGTACATTTTTGCTACCTGTAAAAGTTAGCTTTTTTTTTTTTTTTTTTTTTAATTGAGTTTTATTCTGTCAGTCACGTTCACGTGGTACAATGATCTTGCCTCTCCCTCTCTGAGCCGATAGTGTTTTATCTCCATTCTTTTCACAAGACTAGCGATGACCACAGTTGATCTTACATTCTACATGCTACACTTTCCATTTTGTGCTTATAAAAACCTTTGCTGCTGGCCTTAAACCAGCTACAACCTTGATGTTAGTAAATCTGAGAATTCATTTTGTAATAACTGCTTCCTTCATTTCTCTGAAAGAACCTGTGGACTAACTTTTGAGGCAGATTTAACCCCCGTGTCCAGCATTATTTGTGCTTTTTTTTATAAAATATTACTTACTTCCATACCACAGTCCAATTGAATTTGCTCTGGCTCTCCCTGAACTAGTTATTGTTTTCAACAGTGTATAAGTGGATGAATGATGGGTGCTTGTGAGCAAACAGAAGGTTGTAAGTTTTATTTATTTCAATATTACATATACTTTAGATGTACCAGGGGGTGATCTTTCCAAGCAGACATACAGTATACCTTGCTGTTTATATTAGTACACCTCTAGTCTCGCTGATGCCAGATATATAATATATGGAGACAACCATGAGTGAATTTTGTGTAAAACTGGGCGGGAACAATTAGAAGGGTCACTGGGTGTCATATATCTGAACCCATTAAACACCTCATGAAGACATTCAAAGTAGGGGCAGTGATTTTGCAAAGGGTAAAAATTTTTCCGTTAACCCACAGTACTCTGACAGATAGCAAGCTTCTGTTTATAATGAACTATTTAAAGTCAAAAAGTCTCCTAAAAAACCCTATTAGACATATAAACGTGTGTCGTGTGCAGAGAGCACATTGCACGTTTTAAAAATAAACATAACCTGTTTCAAAAATAAACATGACCTAAAGCAAGGGAACCCTTTCTGTAGCATGAGATTATATATTGACATTCAACGTCATCAATGTATGAATGGTAAAAGTGAACAATATGTTGTTGCAGGCTGCATGTGCTCTCTGTTGTGTTCAGCATTACTACGATAGCATAGGAGTCAATGGTAAGCATGAAAGAATTAGCTGCTATTCGTGGAAATGTGAACTACAAAATATGCATTTAAAGTAAACAATGTGTCACACTACTTAAAGGGACTGGTGTTAATAGAGCTGATAGTGAAGAGCCAAAGGAGATGCAGATTTTAGTACTCAAAATACCCAAATCAACAAATTTGCTGAAAAACAGCAATAGGTACACAGATAAGGCAGCACAACATCCACCTTCTGACTGCATATATAAATGAGTAACTAATAAAAAATGTAACTTTACTGTCTAATTTGAAATGCAAACATGCCATAACAAAATAGTTGCAGCATTTTCACTTGTTATATAAGCATAAACCATAATGCTGATCTAAACTTTATTTGCTGTTGCTATGTAACAGTGATGCAATAGTTTCAATAATGGAAAGCTATCATGGCAGACAGAGGCACTTCTTAAATGTGTCTATGAGTGTGTGTCTTCTATCTCTACAGTTGCAGCACTCATTACAATGTGTAAATTAATTTGTAGGCTTCAGTTACCTTGTGCCTGTGAAAGCTGTTTTTTTTTTTTTTTTCTCCCCCCGAAACCACTGCGCCTGTTACAATTGTCCCTCGATATCCGTGGTTTACTTGTTCCAGGACCCTCCTTGGATACCATAATCCACGGATGCTCAAGTCCCTTATATAAAATGACATGATATTTGCATAACACCTACGCATAATGTCCCATATACTTTTAACCATGCATTGTATTAGGTACTTATATAACATTTACATTGTATTAGGTATTATAAGTATTTGTTATATTGTATTGTTTAGGGATTAATTGCAAGAAAAAAAATCCGTACGTGTTCAGTGCAGACGCAACCATTATAGGCCTAACAACATAGTATGTTTCATCAACCATGTAACGATTTCTTTCTTTCAGCGCTTACAGATTGCTTTCATTTAACAACCTGCAAGAAAAATGCATATAAAAAGCAGAATGTGTAAAATAATGAGTATATATAGAAAATATAATTATAAATAGAGAAAATATAAATAAATGATCTCTCTCTGTCTGTCTCTTACTTACACACACTACACAACAGAAGTAGCAAACAGTGCTCGAACATTGAGTGCTGGGGAGAGACTGGAGATCTATGAAATGATGGGAAGCTACAGCAGGGTACATTTATATGTCACTTCATTCACATGGATTTAGTGTAGTGTTTTGTGCATGGCAATTTCAAGATATGCTCTTTGAAACTTTCTGGAATTTATTTTTTCTAATATTTTCAGTCCGTGGTTGGTGGAATCCACAGTTGCACAGATACGGAGGAGTGACTGTACTTTATTTCTTTGCTTTGATGTGTGTGTGTTTTATAATGCACATTTGCTTTCTGTACCATACAAAATCATGAAAAAAACTTGCTACATCCTACTCAGTCTTAAAGTTAGAGAATAACACAAAGAATTTTAGTTTCTCTTTTTTGTTGAAATAATAAGCCAAAAATGCAGACATGAAGAAATTTACAAATTTTCTCCCAAGAGCAAGATTTCTGAGCTCAGCTTTACATTCCTTTCTTGGAGTCTTTGTGAAAAAGTAAAGCTGTCTGTTGTATTAGTGTTTTGTGTTTTTTCACCACTTTGACAGACTAATGTAATTTCTTCACAAATATATTGCATTGCATATTTCAGATACTACTCAAAAATTGTGACTTTGACTGGTTTCTTAACAGGGTGTGGGTACACTGTTTTATGTAGATGTTTAAGGAGATGTATTGGTCTACATCTATCAAATTCAAATGGCATGGGCTTCACACCTATTAATGAATTATTCTGACAGATTTTTATACACATTGTATGTACTAGCTTGTGGCATATTGATGGTAATTTCTTTTTTATGTTAATCCTCTTCTAGCTTGTTTTATTATCTTTACCAAAAATAAAATCTACTTATCACCAATACTCTCCAGAAGACACCCTATTTATTAATCAAAAAAATGTTTTGTGTTGGAAATGCTTTGGAGCAGCCACCTCTGCCATAATGTCAATTAGAAATGTAAACAGGTTGTTATGCTGGCAGTCCTGTATGTGTTTTTTTTAAATACTGATTTTATTTTTTTGTTTTAGACGTTTCTTGAAAGCCTTTGCGCTAATGGGTGAAACGCAGGAAAGAGAGCGTATCTTAATGCACTTTTCCAATCGATATTACCAATGTAATCCTGGCACCTTTTCTACACAAGGTAATAAAATATTTTCTAAAAAATGTTGCAGGGTATTAAACTTTACAGAACACCTTAAAAATGCTAAGCAGACATTTTTAAACTGATGTGGCTAAGTGACTAAGGGACTTGGTTCAGTCTGTTTCTCTAGCTCACTAAAGTGACCCAAAAGGAATCACTTAAACTGCCTTTGCTTCATTTGGAAAACTATATATGTAAACAAATACAATGGAGCTTTGTATTTGAGAAGCACTTTTAAGAAGTATTTACTGTAAGAAAGTGATGTATAAAGGTAAGGTTGACAATATAATATAGTTGTTGTAGTGTGGTAGAAATTGAACATCTTAATTAAAGGAAGAAACTTATCTTCTGGTTGGAGAAGTTGGTAAGACCTCTTCGAGTCAGAAATCAGGCAGGAGTAAAGTCATTCATTGTGTCATTTATTCTCTTGTAGCACCATGCTGAAGAATGAGCATCCTTCAGAACATTCTGGTACAGAATGATCACAGAATAAAAGCTAAAGTTCACAACTTATTGGTAACTGAATTTATTTAACAGTGGTGATTAATGCTTACATATCATACTCTGATTGGCTAAAATACACGAGGTGTTTAGCACAGAGCACAACTAGCTTCAATAAAAGTCTTCTCGATTATATCATTTTTCTTCAATATCTCTTAGCTTAGATATCACCCTTGAAATCTCAGTGTATATGACAACGTTCAAATTTTATTGTTTACAGGACTTCTGCTGATCTCTTAATCATACATTTGATGTATTACATCAACCTGCTCCTGGTACATTCTTGTCTTTGACCTTTATCTGGTTTCTTGATATGCCTGAACTGGTTTCTGACATTTATTGACCTTTTTATATTTCTAAAATGGAGACAATATTTTAATATGGAAAGCATATCAAAACACTTTATCCTAAATGACTAGGTGACCCCTAAGTCCCCATATCTTCCCATTTTTTTCACATTCAGTTAAAAGTGAGTAATGCATTGTGCGGTGGGCTGGCGCCCTGCCCGGGATTTGTTTCCTGCCTTGCGCCCTGTGTTGGCTGGGATTGGCTCCAGCAGACCCCCGTGACCCTGTAATTAGGGTTGGATAATGGATGGATGGATAATGCATTGTCAGACCTTTCATTAGGCGTTCCACTTTTATTGAAAAATCCCCTCGAAACAGACAATGCAGTGAAAAAGGTTAGTGAATTTGCTTTACTCTGATATCTGCTCTCTCTCTCCCCCTTTTTTCAGAAAAAAATCATTTAAATTGAAAGTTGCAGACAATAGCTTGTAATCTGTTTGAACCACTTCTAGATAGACCCCAGCAACTAAAAAGCTCATAAATAGGTTCAAAGGACCTTTTGTAAGTCTGTTGGATGCGGCAGTAACACAATGGAATTACTTGTGTAGTTGCACACAGTTTGATTCATTTTGACATACTAGGGGGCTCTGCCCCTTGCTCGCTTTGCTTGCCCACCCCCAGGTTTGGTTTACCGGATATACAATTTAAAGAGATTGTTATTTTCATGGGAATTGTTACATATGCATTATTTTCACTTTTACTTTAAAACTTTTGTAAAAACAATACTGTACTTGTCCTTTATTTCCGGCCCCGGGCGTGGTTAAAGCTCTTTCTCGCAGGACGTATAATGCTACTTGCATTGTGAAGAGGGGGTGGCTGAACGCACACTAAGGAGAAGTGGTTGGATCATCTGCTGGCTTGTTGCTGCTGCTGGCGAGCTGCATATTCTACTTGTTGTGCTGTGCGTCAATCATTTAAAAGCCTCTACAGCAGCTGTCTTTTTGCCACTTCGCTTCTCTGCCGTTTGCATTGTGAAGGGGGGCCAGGGGCTTAACGCAGGCTAAGGATTAGCGGTCGGATCATCTGCTGGCTTGCTGCTGCTGCTGCTGGTGAGCTGCGTATTTTGCTTGTCGCGCAGCACATCAATCATTTTAAAGCCTGTACAGCAGCTGTTGTTTTGCCACTTAGCGTCTCTGCCGCTCGCGTTGCAAAGGGGTGGGGGTGGGGGTTTGGCTGAACGTACGCTAAGGAGTAGCAATTGGATCATCTGCTGGGTTGCTGCTGCTGGCGAGCTGCGTGTTCTGCTTGTTGCTTGTCGTTGTTTTAAGAGCTGGGATCACATGAAGTGTGTCTCCCAAAAGCATTCCAACAACTGCTAGGTTAGATCTCAGTGAACTTGTTTTAAATGTTGTCTCACGTAACGTTAAAGTGTCTTTCGCGGGATGTCAAATTGTCATCCAAGAAGATCACGTCTCGTCTCCCTTCCAAGATTTTTTTTTTATAATAGAGAGAAAGTAACATAAAGTAAGTTTTAAAGATATTAAATATTAAATAGCTTAAAAAAACAGCTTAAAAACAAACTGTGCCAGCACAATCAGTTCCCAGTGAATCTGTATAGATTGTACTATCCTGAGCACCAGTTTCATAGATCTCAAATTTTGGCAGCATCTCCTGAAAGTATATACAAAAGGATGAATTGTACCTTGTCATTTAAGATATTCAAAACAAATGTTCATAATTTGCCTTTATTTATGGTATTCATTTTTTTAAACAACAACTACGATAGTAGAAAAAGAAATGAATCAATTTTTTTTTATTTTTTTTACATTTTTCTGTTTTGGTTCTTTTAAGAGTAAACACAAAAAAATAAAATGCAATCCTGGTGTAACATTTTTATTTCAAACTTTAGAAGGAGAAATGGCATTCCTTTCAAATGTAATACTTAATAAAGAGAACTTTTTCACTTTCCTAATTATAATTTCAAATTCTTAAACAATTTTTGGTTGAAAAATACAAGAGACAGTATTGAACATGCTACCAACACTGGCTCATACCTTTTGAGACCATCAGTTGGGTTGGAGAGCTTTAGAATTTTATGCTGTGATAAATATTGAACAACAAACTAAGTGTACTAAAAAGCTGCACAATACATTTAAATATGTGGTTTATACCACAAATTAGAATATGCTAACTTAGAAAAAATTGAGTAGTGTTTTCAATTTGGCTTCATCTCCCTGGCAATGTTTTGAATTAACTTTAGGGACAAGATAATAATTTTAATTAAAAATCTAAGGCAGTAAAAATTATGCGAATTTCCCCAATTATCAAAGTCCCAACACATTGTTAAAAACACCCATAGACAAAGTTGACAAATCCTGCTATTTCATGTACGTATGTACTGTTTCTTTGTAGCAATGTCATCCTCCCTAAGTGTGAATACTGTGCTTATGTTTTGGGGCACTGTACTTTGGACACTAGTTTGTAATATCTATATTATTATTTTCAGGATACAGACAATAAGAAGGTTATATTGTTAAATTTATGGCATTTTTATTGTCTGTCATTTAATAATCTAGGTTATTATTGTTTTCAGTAACAGTTTTCAGCAGTCTGTATTCTCAGCTTCTTGGTGTGTTCTAGCTATTTAAATGTGTTTTGTTAATATTTAATTTTAGATGGAGTTCACTGCCTTACTTGTGCTTTGATGCTGCTAAATACTGACCTTCATGGCCATGTAAGTATATATAAAAAAAAAAATTTAATATTGATAATGTTTATTAAAGTCGATTCAACTTTTACAACATTTTTCAGTTGTAAACATAACACTTAGACTAGATCACAGTTTAGGTTAAGGTTAGTGATTAAATGATTTAAATGGTTCCATTAACTAGACATCTTGTTCCAATGTTTCATCACCTCTTAAGCAGATAAGTGCTTTCCCCGTTCCATCTTACAGGAACACTCCACCCAAAAATATATTTTTATATGTTACTTGCACCATGTACTTTGTAGTAGTGGATGAGGAATTCAGACTGGAGATAGAGGTTTATGGCATAACAGATGTCAAGAGTGACCAGTCCTGTACAATGAAACAATGTGTAAAATGGCCATGTAAAAAAGAAAAAAAAAATTCATTTTACTTATATCTCTTAATTCACATGTCTGTTATGCAGTCACTCACTCAAAATGTGCAAAACAAATGTTTTTTTGCTAAAATACCGTTAGTTACTTTTGGTTTTACCAGTGCGGACATAAATAGGAAACCTAAAAACTCATTAGATGGACTTTTTGAATTTGAAGACAGGACCAATGAATGACTGGGAGGGGCAGGTCTTCAAGTCATTATGTCCTTCTTGTGCATCTTTATGTTTCTGTTTATTTCCTGATTCCAGAAGTTGTAAAAAATAAAATGGTCTTGTTTATTTTTTTAAATTTTTTAATTCTCTGACTCTTGTTTTTTCCAGTGTGGTTATTCAGTTATTATCTGTTTACATGTTATCTTTTTTTTTTTTTTTTTTTTTTTTTACTTTTTTACGATTAACTTACAATCTAATGGACTAAGCAGTTGTTTACATTTTCATTTTGGGCAGATTTATTCGTTGAGTTTTATTTTTCAGTCATTTAAAGCTGGACTGATTTCTAGCTTGATTGCTAATTTGGCTGTGTATGGACTATATTCTTAGGCCTATCCTCGCTTTGAAATTTACCTGGCTTTGTTCTCCAGACATCTGAGTTGTCTGCGTCTTCGCTTAACGTGTGGCCCAGTAGGATATTTATTTGGATCGTGTTTGTTTGGTCCCTCCTGTCACTCACTATCCTACCTGCGACAGGCCTGCTTCAGTATTCAGTTGCCGAGCTACTCCGACTCTGCTTTCACCTGTCCCAGCCTCCACTGACTGGCCTGTATCTCCACCCAAACATCGTATTCCTCCCCCGTCGGAGATACATTCACCGCGTATCCCGCCAGATTATCCAAGCCGACGGTTCAAAAATAATAAACTCCATCTGGTCCAGTTTTCAACGTCCTCCACGTAATTTAGGCAGAGTCACTGAACACAGTGTGTTAGCCAGCCTACCCCGGTCGGCTGACACCATTGCTAAATGCGATAACGTTGTTGTCAATTTTGGTCTGCTGAACATCCGCTCACTCACGAGCAAGGGGCCTCTCATCCACAATTTCCTCACTGATCATAAGTTTCACTTTTTCTGTCTAACTGAGACATGGCAACAACCTCATGACTTTTCCCAACTTAACAAATCCACTCCCCCGGTGTTTGTTTACATCTCCCAACCCCGTGGCTCTGGCCGGGTAGGAGGTCTCGCGTTAATGTATTATGAGAAATGGAAAGTCTTGCCGTTGTCTGTTCCTGCCTTCAGTTCTTTTGAATCTCTTGTGTATCAATTAAATGGACCTATTCCTACTATTATTGCAACTGTTTACTGGCCCCTAAGCCAAATAATGACTTTCTGAACGACTTTGCTGTTTTCCTTACACACTTATCTACTGTTTCATCAAACATAATACTTCTGGGGGATTTCAGTATACATATGGATAATATCAATGTCCCTTTTACTAGAGACTTTACATCCTGCCTTGAGAGTTTTGGATTCCAGCAGCATACTGATGTTCCCACTCATTCCAAAGGACATATCTTGGACTTGATTTGCTGTTCTGGAGCTACACCGCTTGATTGTTTTGTGGATGAACTCCCCATAACTGATCATTTTCTAATTTCATTCAATGTTAAACTTGCACTTTCCAACACTAAGCTTTCCCGTCTCATGTCTTTCAGTAATATTAAGAATATTATGTTAGACTCTCTTTCCTCTAGTATTGATTCCCTTATGGACATTCATAATTTATCCATTCCTGAAGAACTGGTCTCACACTATAACACTGGACTTAATGGTATTCTTAACTCTGTCACTCCATTAAAAACTAGATCTGTTTCTTTCTCCTTTTCTGCTTCCTGGTTCACACCTGAACTTTGGCTTTTGAAAGCCAAAGGCCGACAACTTGAACAGTTATATAATAAAACTGGATTCTTTGTTCACAAAGAGATGTACAAAAACCATATACTTTATTACAAGGACTGTGTTGCCCAAACTAAATCTAACTATTATACTCACATTATTTTTTCCAATGAAGGCAACACCAAGTCATTGTTTTCACAACTTAACAATATCACACAAGCCCCGGATTCTTTACCTTCTCACCTTTACTCAACTGAATTTTGCAATTCCCTTATGTCCTTTTTTAATGAAAAAATACAGAAGATTCATCAGTCTCGCTGTACAGATTCCTCCAGTACTTCATTTGAATTTCACCCACCAACTCACTCATTTTCCTCTTTTCAGCTTCCTACTTTGTCAGAAATCTCTGATCTTGTCTGTAAGTCTAAACCATCCACCTGTCAACTGGACCCCCTCCCTACAGTTTCTGGTCAAAGCCTGCCTCCCCTCTCTGGTCCCTATTATCTCTGCTATAATCCACTCTTCTGTCACTACTGGCACTGTTCCTTCATCTTTTAAAACTGCTGCAATAACCCCAATACTGAAAAAACCTGGTGGCAATCCGACTAATTTCAGTAATTTTCGTCCTATTTCTAATCTACCCTTCATTTCCAAAATTCTTGAAAAAATAGTGGCTATTAAAGTTTATTCTCATTTATCTCAAAATATTCTGTATGAACAGTTCCAGTCTGGTTTTCAACCCCTCCACAGTACAGAAACGGCACTTATAAAAATTACTAATGACCTCCTTATAGTAGCTGATTCTGGTTTAATTACTGTTCTCATCCTCCTTGATCTGAGTGCAGCCTTTGACACTATTTGTCACACTACTCTTCTTAATAGATTATCTTTGATTGGCATTACCCACACTCCACTAGATTGGTTCAGATCCTACTTCTCAGGCCGCACTCAGTTTGTTCAGCTTAAAACCTTCACATCCCAACCCACCGCTGTTACTTCAGATGTGCCCAAGGGCTCTGTCCTGGGCCCCCTCCTTTTCATTGTTTATCTCCTTCCCCTTGGTAATATCTTTCGTAAATATAACAATTAGCTTCCACTGTTATGCTGGTGACACACAGCTCTATCTCACTAGCAAACCTACTTCTTCCTTTCCACCCTCCTCACTTATTGAATGCATTTCTTCAAATTTTCTTAAATTAAATAGTGACAAAACTGAGGTTCTCCTCATTGGTACAAAATCAACATTATCCAAAACTGATCATTTTTAATTTGTTATTGATAATTCCTCTGTCTCCCCTTCCGCTCAGGTTAAGAGTCTGGGTGTCATCCTTGACAATACTTATTGCAATTCCTTTTTCTTTGGTCTTTCTCGCAAATCTCTTTATAAGCTTCAACTGGTCCAGAATTCAGCTGCCCGCATCATTACTAGAACCCCCTCTCTTCACCATATCACTCCCTTTTTGCAGCAGCTTCATTGGCTTCCAGTTCACTTCCGAATTCAATTCAAAATTTTCCTAACTTTTAAAGCTATCCACAACCTTGCCCCTCCATATCTGTCTGACCTCCTCCATGTTGCCATTCCCTCCCATACCCTTAGATCCTCTTCCTCCTTCCACTTGACTGCCCCCTTCGTCCGTCTTATCACTATGGGGAGCAGAGAATTCAGTTGCTCTGCTCCCCAGCTTTGGAACTCACTACCATCTGAGCTTAGAAATATTGAATCATTTTCACTTTTCAAATCTAAACTTAAAACTCATTTGTTTAAGACTGCTTTTTCTCTTTGATTACAATTACTCTGTCTGATTTTAACTTTTACATTTTACTTTTGTTTATAATCTGTGTTTTTGTCTATTGTTCCGTGTCCTTGAGTGTTTAGAAAGGCACTTTCAAATAAATAAAATGTATTATTATTATTATTATTATTATTAACAATTACAAAGATGATAATACACATTGTTGACTTCACCCCTTACGTGAAACAAGTCTTCATACATTACTGTGCTCTCTTGCTAAGATTTAGTAATAGGTGTAAGGTATGGCAGGCGATGTTGCCCAGTGGTTAAGGCTTCGGACCCCGAGGTTGTGTGTTCAAATCCCACCACTGACACTGTGTGACACTGAGTAAGTCACTTCACCTGCCTGTGCTCCAATTGGTAAAAGAAAAGAAATGTCACCATGTATCTCAAATGTTGTAATTTGTTTTGGATAAAGGTGTCAGCCAAATGAATAAATGTAAATGTATACATTTCCAAGCTGTTGTGTGAATATCCTTTGTGTTTGTCAGTAAACTTATCAACTTTGTTGAGTTAAACTTTAATGAGAAGTTTTTTTTTTCTAACAAAGATACTGTATTCACCAGATGTGATTAGTGATTTTTCTCCTACAAGAACTAGGAAACAGAAACAAATCCTATGTATGTTGTAACAGAAGCCCGGACCATAGACAGACAACACAACTTTGCCACATAACACACCTTTATTTTCTTTGGCACAGCACAATGCACCAATCACCACAATACTCACTCCCTTCTTCCTCTTTCCTAGCTGCGTCCGCTCCTCTCCCAGCAAACTCTGTCTTCCTTCCTCCCGACTCTGGCCGCCTGAGTTGTGGGAACTGTCTTCTTTTATAGAGGACCCGGAAGTGCTTCAGCTGTTCCATGATCACCTTCTGGCTCCACTTCCGGATGTGATGGCAGCCCTGCACAGGAGGGCTCAGCCATTCTCCACATGCCCCTTGGCGGTGTCCATGGGGCACAGCAGAGTCGAGCTTCCCTGCTATGTGGCAGTGTAGCAAGCCAGGAGGGCTGCCCTCTGTCGTCCCGGGGCAACCCATGCAAGCTCCTTCCCCCGGTCCTTCCCTAACGGAGGTGTCCTGGCTGGGTAAACATCCCGGCTGCCCATTACAGTGTATAATTTTACACACTGTATGTCACATTTAACATCTTCCAGTCTAAACTTGCATCCTGTTATTGGGGAAGCCTGGCTATTACAAAAACGGGCAGAAAGTAAGACTTTTTCAAATACATATTGTACTGATTGTGCTGATGTGTTTTAAGTATTAGTTTTCCTAAGCTAATACTAAATATGTAAATACTAAAGAAATATATTAAATGTATAATATTTTACACAAAATGTTTTAACATTAAAACAGATTAAATAACAGTTATTAATAGCACCCATTGCACAATTGACAGTCCGCTGTGCCACAATTGCACTTCTTTATTATCTAGTACTTCAGATCTTCATATATTTAATTAATTGTATACAGAGATATACATCATTATCTGTAGGCCTGGGTAAAAATATAGATTTTTTTTAATAATCATTATTTTTCATTTAAATGATTTGATATTGATTCTTAAAGTCTCAAGATCGATCTAGAAGATCTCTGTCATGCTCTGTTACTACATGTAGATGTTTGCTAATCTTCGTTTTTGACATTTGATCCAGTAGATGTTGTTAATGCACCTGTGAAAGCTTTCTGTGGAAAAGAGCTTTACTACTTGCATTTCCCACAAAGTGACACCTCCTCCTTTCCTGAAATCAGCATCTTTGACACTAAACGAAGATAAGCAAAAATCTACATATTTGTGCTTTGCACAAACTGGCATGTCTTCCTTAACTGAAATCAGAGTCGTATTCACTTAAATTAGATGTGTTGACTTACTACGGATTCAAACAGTGCATTGGTAAAGCACAGCTAGATAAAAGCAAAGCTGCTGTGCAACTCAGAAGTTAAGTATTGTGGTAACACAACAAACTAGAGAAGTCACTTATCCTGACATCACCCAGAAACATTGTCTCAGTCAACATCTAAATGAGTAGAGCCTAAACAATCTACTCTGGATATAGTGTTTAACTCCAAGCTTAATTTGTCTTTGCCCAAAAAATAATAATAATAATCTAATTCAGTTTTTATCTGTAAAGATATCAGACCCTACACTATTGTTGACAACGATGGCTTTCAACATATGATACTGGTTTTGGAACTGCTATATACTATACCTAAAGGAAAGCAAATGAGTAAAGTCATTGTACCCAGGCTTTATGAAGATCTTAAGCAAATGTCTTACTGGTCATTGGAGAGAGTATCCCTAACATGCAACTGCTGGACATCCAGGGCAGCAGACTCCTATGTGACAATCACATGTCATTACATTAAAAATGACTGGGCGCCTGTCACGTATGTGTTGTAGACAAGCATGCTGCATGCCAGTCACCTCGGAAGCTACCTCACTGCCCAGTATGTAGAGCTGCTGAGATGCTGGCCGTTGTTCCAAAAACCTTTCTAGCATCTCCAATGTGACCAAGGTTGTGTGTTGGCAAGTACAGTAAACATTGTTTCTCTTTTAGCACATGGCTACAGTAGCTGTACTGCTGTGGTGGAAAAGGTTTGCAGTTGGGGCAATTGTTGGAATTTTCAGAGCAGCCTGTGATGCCAAATTGAACGTGTGCACAATGCAGCCAATGTAAAGTAGCTCTGTAAGCTGTACTGCACAGATTATATTAGCGGAGGTGTGAATAACAGTGGCTGTTATTCATCCAGCACTGCTGTCAGCAAGCCTCAGCACAGATCCTCATTTTAAAACACATCTTTTTTTTTGTCTGAGGAGGAAGTCTGAGGACATAGTTTTTTCGAGAGTAATTAATTCAACAGTTACACATGCACAACTGCATGTGTAAATTGTAGAATTATAAAAAAATCATGAATCTTCCTGCTGTATCTTTAATTTCGACTAATTCAAGATTAATTTAAAATGTCCAAAAGGGTAATAAATTTGGCTAAAAGGTTACTGAATAATTTAGTATTTAAGAAGCAATGTTTAATTATTTTTAAGAATAATAATTTCTAGATGATACAGGTATTTTATAAAGTAAATGCCACTGCATTGTATTAATATAAGGAGCCCACCATAATATGTGTAAATTATGGTGAATTTTGAATGAGTGCAGCGCTGTGAAAAAGTTTCTTTTTAAAGAGCAATAGTTTGTTCCACATCTTGCAAATACTAATATTAACTGTTCATTACTAATACATTAATAAAGTATTGATTCTTAAATGTCATTCCATGCTTATGCATATGATATGAACACATTATGTAGACACCCTTCAAATAAAGTGTTACTGAAATTTGTCACATTATATTAATGCTCTCAGTGCATAGTTAAGTAATGTCTAAAAAAAGCTAGCACTTTAAATATATCAGTGCATGCTAATTAAATAAAGATAAAATTGATATTGAAGTGAATCAGGACATCATGGAATCAAATGGAATTGGGAAATTAGTGCTGATACCCAGCCCTAATTATTTGTATGCAGATACAATGTACAGTTGTGATAATCACATTCACAGAAAAGGTAAAAATATATTATTAATTTTGAAATGTACTTGCATATAGGGGATCTCTCATTGACATCATTAAAGCTAAAAGAATTCGACAGCAGGAGATTTTCAAGTAGTATAAAATTCCCCACCAAATGATCTTCACACCTAGAACAGTTTCTTTACATTAAAAATTTAGCCTTTCACTTTAAAAATGGAACACAGATAGTTGAATGTTAAAGGCTATTTGTTAACCTTAAAAAGAAGTGCTGCTACTCTAAATTAAATGGTTTCTACAAGTTTCAGATTGTAAATACTATGCCAACAAAAACAACAAAGTAAATATGTTCATATTTTCCAAATAGACAATAGATGTAATATGCCTAAATCCATTAGTTTAGAAACCAGGTTTCAGAATTTTATTTGTGAAAGACATAATGAATCAGTTACAAACACAACTGTCTCATATCTGGACACCTCAAAAACAGAAACGTTGACTGTCCTGTTGCTAGGGAGCGAAGAAATCTGATAGCTTCTCAGATTCTCAGTCTAGGGAAATTAATTCTAACTGTGGCTGTTTGGGTTGAGTACATCCTCAGCTGCCTACAAAAAGATGCCTGAGTAACTCCATGTATGTCCTTAACAGATTTCTGTACATAGCTGAATGACAGCTGCACACACACACAACATTACAGAAACAGGCACTGTGGCCAAGGTGAAAATGTTTCACTCATTAGGACTTAAGTATAAGTTAGACAATGCAAGCCCTACATTTTATAAAGCAAAAACGTCAGGTGATTGAAGAGACTGCACCAAATACCACTAGATAACTGGACATGCATCACCCACAGCAAAATTCTGAATAACAGGGGCATCTGTGATAATATCAGTGGCTCCAAGTCTATAAGACTGAGTCACATATAGCTGAATGGAGTCTGTGAAGAGGACCAGGGACTAAAAAGTCAAATCTGAGATCAATACCTGAATTTCTTGGTGCATTCAGAGCTCTACAACTTTTTGGAAAGTAGTTTTTAGAGAAAACACAAATGGACATGGACGACACTATAATATGATATGTGAACCTTCAACAGGGCATGAGATACAGATATTCATGTTTATACTCAATGTATATATGTTGCCTACATGGAATGCAAAACAAACTTTGGCACGAGTTTATCAGAAAGCCAAATGCTCATGAACATTAATTCAGAATGGAGTAATTTCAGCATTTCTAGAATGATAGACTTGTTTGCAACCCGGAAAGAATCCAGAGCATCTTGTGTTTCCATTGCAGACAAGACACAGAAACCTATAATAAATGTTTTCTTCATAAATTCCAAAAAGGGCCTCCTCTGAGCTTTCTGTCAGTGCTGTCAATTTTAGCTGTACTATGTAATGACAGGATTTTTTTGCAGTACAGTAATCCCTCCTCCATCGCGGGGGTTGCGTTCCAGAGCCACCCGTGAAATAAGAAAATCCGCGAAGTAGAAAACATATGTTTATATGGTTATTTTTATGTTGTCATGCTTGGGTCACAGATTTGCGCAGAAACACAGGAGGTTGTAGAGAGACAGGAACGTTATTCAAACACTGCAAACAAACATTTGTCTCTTTTTCAAAAGTTTAAACTGTTCTCCATGACAAGACAGAGATGCTTCCTCTTCAAAGGAGTGCGCGTCAGGAGCAGAGCATGTCAGAGAGATAGAGAAAAGCAAACAAATCAATAGGGCTGTTTGGCTTTTAAGTATGTGAAGCACCGCGGCACAAAGCTGTTGAAGGCGGCAGCTCACACCCCCTCCGTCAGGAGCAGAGAGAGAGAGAGACAGAGTTTGTTTTTCAATCAAAAATCAATACGTGCCCTTCGAGCTTTTAAGTATGCGAAGCACCGTGCAGCATGTCGCTTCAGGAAGCAGCTGCACAGAAGGTAGCAACGTGAAGATAATCTTTCAGCATTTTTAGACGAGCGTCCGTATCGTCTAGGTGTGAAAACAGCCCCCCTGCTCAATCCCCCTACGTCAGGATCAGAGAAAGTGAGCGCAAGAGAGAGAGAAAAGTAAGTTGGGTAGCTTCTCAGCCATCTGCCAATAGCGTCCCTTGTATGAAATCAACTGGGCAAACCAACTGAGGAAGCATGTACCAGAAATTAAAAGACCCATTGTCCGCAGAAATCCGCGAACCAGCAAAAAATCCGCGATATATATTTAAATATGCTTACATATAAAATCCACAATGGAGTGAAGCCGCGAAAGGCGAAGCGCGATATAGCGAGGGATTACTGTAGTTGTCAGTCTAAATCGTCAGTAATCGACTTTTGTCCTAGGATGCAAGTGATTGTCTCTGAATGATTTTCATGCAGCACACTCTTGAGAACACAGTGAAATGAATTTTGCTATTTTTTTAATGTGCTTGTTGTAGAAACAGATGTTCATTATTGGGTAATGTGTAAACTACTGTTAAACTAATACAGAAATGTACTATTCCAGATGACAAAGTGTAATGTAAATTAGTTTAAAGAGTTTAGATTTTATTCAAGGTAATAATTTCCATCATTATGTTTTGATGGCTTTTGATATAAAGGGATGATGTATTCCTTAAAAGTGCAAAGCATAATTGGCTGTTCTGTTTTCCCTGTCTCATTAAAATCAAGACTTGCAAGTTCCTGAAATTAGCATTGTATGTTTATGTTTCTGGAATAATACCTTCTGGCCCAGGATGTGACAGCCTGAAAAGTCTGATAAGGAAAAATTTGAGTTTAGGAAATTAATGAAGTTTGTAATTGATATAGATATTTTTTTAATTGACAAGAGACTCACTCAACATGGCTTGTTTTCTATTATGAAAATCATTATATATAACTAATGTATACTGCCCATTTTTATGTACACCTGAAATAAGTATCCATTTGCCAGTTGTATAATTATAGAATGCTGCTGTGTCATTCTGCCAGTGTAATAGATTTTTTTGTTAGTCGATGGTCCAGCTGAAATGAGAGCTGAACTTTTACAGGATTTTTTATTGCACATTATTACATCCTACAATAAATTTTCTTAGTTTGCTGTTGCAAAGGCATATGGGCTATGTAACTGCGACTCATCAAACATTTGAAATATGTTATGCAAAAAAAATTCTTAATAAGAGGGAAACTGTAAACTGCATAGAATGTAGAAGTTGCCATTTACTCTATATTTCTTTCAATAATAATAATTTTAAATGGTCAAGGTATAGTGTATTATTTTAAAAACAGAAATTAAGATGCTTTATATAGGGATCTGTGAGCCCTTTGGTTCTTGTGTCAAAGAATCCTTTGACACAGATGCAGAAACTGATTTTGTATTAGGACTGTCAGGTTGAACTTCGCTATTCCAATATAATTCAAATTTATTTAAAAAAAGTTCCTGTTTGATGGCAAAAGTTGACTTTCAAATGTCAAAAGAACTGTTGGCTTGTTTTACCCACACTAATTTTGATATCTAGTTACTAGTTACTTTAGACGCACTATGCCAAGCTGCAGTGTTTTACTGATCTGTTTTTGCACTTCTCTGTCATAATCATCTTTTTCATAATTTTCAGTGAATGGCTTGTTATTGTCTGTTAGTAAAACTTGCATCTAGACCTCTTCAGAATGTTTGTTTTTCCCCTGCCTCACTGCTCCTCACTTTGGTCTACAAGTGTACTCGGAGCAGTTTTTCTAAATGCTTCTCCTGTGCTATAAAAGTATCATTTTGTATCTGATTCTGTCCCATTCAGTTTTAAACGTGAGGTCCTTAACTTTTGTTTAATGCTAAGAATTTCTCATTTAAGCAAATGGAAACTAACTGTCATAATTCTGATTTTCCCTTTATTATGCTTTAAAATCCTGACTTTAAAAAGCTTCATCAACCAACACGTCACGTCCCACAATTAGTCTCCCACTTATGTGGCTGTTGGTTTGATACATAATGTCTAAAACAATGAGGTGTAATTAAAAATGTTTAGGTCACGTGTACTAAAATATTGCTGCATCTGTAAAGAAGAAAAAAGTAAAAAGATTGGGTGGACACAGACTTGATACTGTAATAATACCATTTTTTCTAGATGAGTCCACGGGTGCGTGCCGACTTGGCTTTTATTCTGAATATCATAATGTTAACATAACCATCCCGCTGCCTGTTGGACCCCTCCAAAATAACAAACCAAGTTCACCTTTGACCTGCCTCCCTCTTGCCTGCTTTTTTTACTATACTCTTTCTCACCCTGTTGCTTTCTTACTAACCAATCGGTATTTCTTTTGATTTAAAACTTCTCTGCCTTTGCCTGTTTGGCAGCAAGAAACATCTCAATATGTTTGATTGATGAGCACTGATGCACTAGTTTAAAAAAAAAAAAAAAAAAAAGCATTAATAATGTAAGAAAGCACAACACCTTTTCATGGCTACTTTTAAGACTTGTCCTGAGAAGGACTTTTTCCCTCAGCCATCAGTAAAAAAAAAAAAGAAAAAGATTGCTGTGTAGATTTATGGCTCTTATATTTAAATAACAGTTGCCTGAGTACTTTTTTGGTGGGCTGTTTGTGTTTGCTTTAGTGTGGCACGTGCTATAATAATTAAGTACAAATAGCATGTTCAAATGTGCATATAAGTTTGAAAATATCCATATGTTATTTTTAATATGAATGTTTAAACCTTACTGTTTGGATGATTTGACGGCTCTATTTTGTATATACCTTTAAGTATTTAAGTTGTGCTAGGGTGTTAGCCTGCGGTGGGCTGGTGCCCTGCCCGGGGTTTGTTCCTGCCTTGCTCCCTGTGTTGGCTGGGATTGGCTCCAGCAGACCCCCATGACCCTGTAGTTAGGATATAGCGGGTTGGATAATGGATGGATGGATAGGGTGTTAGCCATTATGGATGCAATGAGAAGTCAAGCAAAATGACACCTTTTATTGGCTAACTAAAAAGATTACAATATGCAAGCTCATGCCCCTTCTTCAGGCAAGATGTAATACAGAAACTGGAATTCACTGTGTTTACATAGACACTAGAAGAGATACAGCATTGGAAGTAGACCTCTCCAGGCTCAGATTCTTTTAGCGAGAGGGGAGAACAAACTCCTGTCTCTATTTAACCCACGTTGTAATTTGTTAAATTTTAGCATCAGTGTAACTTCTCATTCCTTTCTCTCTTGCTGTGTCTTGAAGTTGCCCATAAGCACTGTTACTTTAAAGTCCTTCTCACTGTGTCCATGGCTGTTGAAGTGAGCTCCTACAGGAACATCCCTGTTGCCATGCTTAATGTGTAACTTGTGTAAATTCATTCTTTCGCTGGGTATTTGTCCAGTTTCTCCCACATAGTGGACAGTGTTAGGACATTTAGGTAGACCACATTATAAGATCTGCAGGAAAATATATCCCTTTATGTGATGTTGTAGTCGGAAAAGTGGTATAACTAAATGATCTGTATCATAAATCTAAGCACATATTTTACATATTTTCTGTAGGCAGGGTGCTGTACCATTATCTGTTGGTTCACCCAGGGAGCTTCGGACAATTAGTTGCTGCAAGTTTGATGGATGTTCTGGAAATCTCTGTGTTTCATCATTATTTAGTATTGGCTCAAGTTCTTTTATAATTTTTCTAAGTGCTTCAAGATGTGGGTTATAGGTGATAACAAGGGTGGTTCTTGTTGTCTTTGTTTTTATTTTCCAGAAGGCTGTCTCTGGGTTTGGCAGTAGCTCTTCTTATTTGAGTGTCTGTTGTTTTGGGAGTATATCCTTGTCTAATGAAATCTTGCCTAAGCTCCTACTGTTGTTTATCCCTATCCTGGTCTGTTGGGTCTGAGCAAATATGATTGTTATGTATTGCTTGGCTGAAAATGATGGAGTGCCTTATATGCTTGGGGTGGAAGCTATCACTTCTCCACTTTTCAGGTAGGTCCTTCTGTTTGTTGGTTTGTGAAAACAGAAGTTACAAGGGTGTTATCTTTTCAGTTGAATGGTGGTGTCAAGGTAAGAGCCCATTGCAGTCCCCATTTGTTGCAAGTAGAAGTCTTTTCCAAATGAGAATAAATTGTGTGTCAGAGTGAATTTTATCATTTGCGTAACTGACTTATGTGGGTATATCATGTTGTTTTAGGTATGTTTCACATGCCAATATGCCATCATCATGGGGGATGTTTGTGTAAAGTGCCTCAACAGCCATTGTGGCCAGTAAGGTTCCCTCAGGTAAGGGGCCTATAGCAGACAGTTTTTTTTTTAGGAAATCAATGGTTTCTTGTATGTAGCTGTTTTTATTGTGGACGAAGGGTTTAAGGATGTGCTCCACCCATTCTGAAACATTTTCTGTAAGGGAACCAAGTCCTGAGATTATAGGCCTTCTGGAGTTTCCTTCTTTGTGGATCTTAGGAAGCATGTAGCAGTTAACAATTTTGGCGTTCTCAGGAATTAAACTGTTTACCTGATCTCTGATGTCAAGAGGAAAGCTATTTACTGTCTTTTTTAGTTCCTTCTTGTAGAGATCTGTAGGGTCTTCATGTAGTTTCATTCATAGTACTGGACAATTGCCTTTGTGCCTCCTGTATATAGTCAAATGTGTTTGTGATAACTAAGGCACCCCTTTTGTCTGCCGGTTTAATAATCTCTGTATTTTCCCTTAGTGAATGTATGGCTCTCCGCTCATGAATAGTGATATTTTTGTATCCTAATTTTGCCGTCTATTTAGGATCCC
Organism: Erpetoichthys calabaricus; assembly: GCF_900747795.2. Lineage (NCBI taxonomy): Eukaryota > Metazoa > Chordata > Cladistia > Polypteriformes > Polypteridae > Erpetoichthys > Erpetoichthys calabaricus. The sequence goes on along the minus strand of NC_041400.2, from coordinate 132,680,483 downwards.
AGTTTTGACTCTCTGTCAGAACCAATCTATGTAATTGTCCATGGTGGAGTTTCTGCCAGGTTCTGGTGTCCATGTAGATTTATTAGTGGGGTTGTTGTAACAGCTTGTTGTTTGTTCCTGTGCGTCACCGTTTTCTTTCTTGTGGAAAAATTCTTTTAAGTCTGAGTTTTCTGAAGAATTCTTCCATATCGCTGCATAGTCTAATTTTATCAATGGGCTTTGCAGGAAAATATGAGAGTCCCTTTGTAAGTACTGAAATCTTCATTTGGGGTATATAAGGAGAGATTAACAATACAGGTTTGTTGCTCCTTATTTTTTGCTATTAAGTGTCCCGCTTTTTCTCACGGTCTGTGCAGCTATTTCTTTTTGTTGACAATAAGGAGTTTCTGGAGTCTTTCGTAATATAGATGTAGCTTCTTTATTTACCATATCCTGCCTGTCATTTCCAAGGAGCAGGATAAGGTCTGGGATCTCTCCTTGTATGTTCTTCTTAATGTTATATGAAAAAGTTTGGGAACCCTTCTCAGCCTGCATAATAATTTACTCTACTTTCAACAGAAAAGATAACAGTGGTATGTCTTTCATTTCCTAGGAACATCTGAGTACTGGGGTGTTTTCCAAACAAAGATTTTTAGTGAAGCAGTATTTAGTTATATGAAATTAAATCAAATGTGAAAAACTTTCTATCTGTGCAAAAGTTTGGGTCCCCTTGTAATTTTGTTAATTTGAATGCATGTAACTGCTCAATACTGATTACTTGCAACACCAAATTGGTTGGATTAGCTCGTTAAGCCTTCATAGACAGGTGTGTCCAATCATGAGAAAAGTTATTTAAGGTGGTCAATTGCAAGTTGCGCTTCCCTTTGACTCTCCTCTGAAGAGTGACAGCATGGGATCCTTAAAGCAACTCTCAAAAGATCTGAAAACAAAGATCGTTCAGTATCATGGTTTAGGGGAAGGCTACAAAAAGCTATCTCAGAGGTTTAAACTGTCAGTTTCAACTGTAAGGAATGTAATCAGGAAATGGAAGGCCATAGGCACAATTGCTGTTAAACCCAGGTCTGGCAGGCCAAGAAAAATACAGGAGCAGCATCTGCGCAGGATTATGAGAATGGTTACAGACAACCCACAGATCACCTCCAAAGACCTGCAAGAACATCTTGCTGCAGATGATGTATCTGTACATCATTGTACAATTCAGCGCAATTTGCACAAGGAACATCTGTATGGCAGGGTGATGAGAAAGAAGCCCTTTAATAATAATAATAATACATTTTATTTATATAGCGCCTTTCCCATGCTCAAGGCACTTACAGAATATAATAAAGAACGGCAGCGTATACAGTATATAGCATTGTACAAACCAGATAAATAAATAAGAAGATTAAGACAGTGAATTCTGAAAAAAAAAAAAAAAAAAAGAAACAGACAACATAATTGATGGTCTAGCACACACACACAGGTTACATTAGCATCTTGACAGAGAAGTAAACTGAGAGAAGGGTAATAAAGTCAAATAGAGCTAAAAGCCTTCCTGAACAGATGAGTTTTGAGTTGTTTTTTAAAAGAATTCATGGAGTCAGCTGACCTGATTAATTTTGGTAGGTCATTCCAGAGTCTGGGCGCTATACAGCTGAAGGCTCTGTCACCCATGGAATATAGATTAGTGAGGGGCACAACAAGATTGCCAGAATCAGAGGACCTTAGTGGGTGGGCAGGCACATAGTGATGGAGAAGGTCACTTATGTAGTTTGGCGCGAGGTTATTTAAGGCTTTGTAAGTTATTAGTAGGATTTTATATTCGATTCTGTAAGACACAGGGAGCCAGTGGAGATGGAGCAGGATGGGTGTGATGTGGCTCGCTGCTGCTGGTTCGAGTAAGGACTCTTGCAGCTGAGTTTTGAATAAGCTGGAGCTGTGATATAAGATTAGAAGGGGCACCTGCCAGTAGGGAATTACAATAATCGATGCGGGATGTGATAAAAGCGATGGACAAGTTTCTCAGCATTAGAGAAGGGGAGGAAGGAGCGAACACGGGATATGTTACAGAGGTGAAAGTAAGAAAGTTTCTTAATGTGATTTATGTGGGCGGAATAAGAGAGGGAGGAATCAAAAATGACACCAAGATTTTTCTTTCTGCACTCACACCACAAACAGTCGCTTGTTGTATGCAAATGCTCATTTAGACAAGCCAGATTCACTTTGGAACAAAGTGCTTTGGACTAATCAGACAAAAATTGAGTTATTTGGTCATAATAAAAAGCGTTTTGCATGGCGGAAGAAGAACACCGTATTCCAAGAAAAACACCTGCTACCTACTGTCCAAATTTGGTGGAGGTTCCATCATGCTGTGTGGCTAGTTCAGGGACTGGGGCCCTTGTTAAAGTCGAGAGTCGGATGAATTCAACCCAATATCAACAAATTCTTCAGGGTAATGTTCAAGCATCAGTCACAAAGTTGAAGTTACATAGGGGTTGGATATTCCAACAAGACAATGACCCAAAACACAGTTCGAAATCTACAAAGGCATTCATGCAGAGGGAGATGTACAATGTTCTGGAATGGCCGTCACAGTCCCCTGACTTGAATATCATCGAAAATCTATGGGATAATTTGAAGCAGGCTGTCCATGCTCGGCAGCCATCAAATTTAACTGAACTGGAGAGATTTTGTATGGAAGAATGGTCAAAATACCTCCATCCAGAATCCAGACACTCTTCAAAGGCTATAGGAGGCGTCTAGAGGCTGTTATATTTGCAAAAGGAGGCTCAACTGAGTATTGATGTAATATCTCTGTTGGGGTGCCTAAATTTATGCCACCTGTCTAATTTTGTTATGATGCATATTGCATATTTTCTGTTAATCCAATAAACTTAATGCACTGCTGAAATACTACTGTTTCCATAAGGCATGTCATAGATTAAAAGGAAGTTACTGCTTTGAAAGCTCAGCCAGTGATGAACAAAAATCCAAAGAATAAGAGGGGTTCCCAAACTTTTTCCTATGACTGTATTTTATATAATATACAACTATAACTATATAGTTTATAGTTATATATTTAAGTTAAAGCCAAGAGAGCTAATCTAAATCTTTATTCTTCCATGTAGTGTTTGCTATTCAACTCTCCTTTGTAAAGTATGTCATGCGGCTCATTTGCCGTTTACCTTCGATGAGCTGAAGCATGCTCATGAATATCTATCTACATTATTTGTTTTTTACATGTTCTGTATTGGCAGTTTGATAGTTTTGCAAAGTTAAGTTTTTAAAGAATTATGTTTTTGATTTAATTCCTGATAAAACCTGAATTTTAAAGGCAAAACCCAATATTTTAGGTAAATAATTACAAGTAATACATAGCTTGTATGTGATTGTTGTACTTTTGTTTATAATTGTATGCAAATGTTACTGTTATTGCATTTTAATTGTATGCCCTTTTTGTTTGTTTTCTAAATTTTATTTTTCTTGGACCTGCTGACTCTGCTTATTTTGCTTGACAGGTGGTAAGTTTTTTCTTTAGATTCTGTGTTGGTAACTTTTTAACAAGTAGCAATAATTTAATGCAATATTAACACCATTATGAAGTACATTAGTATATACTAACAATTTAAAAAAAGACTTTGTTTCTATTAATGTTGTTAATGTAAACTCCTTAACTATCCTTTATTTTAGAAAGTTTCATTGTTAAAACTATAGATTTCATGAGCATACCAATGGAAACATGTTTTTATACAAAGCAGGTGAATCTCCATTATCAGCAGGTTTTATCTTGTCATCTAACAAAAGATTAATAATCGAAAGCACAGAAATCATTATTAAATTACATATTTATAAAATCTTCTGAAAGACAGGAGTGTTTATGTCAGCATTTATTTATAAGTAATGAATCTGTAATGGTATGTTCACTGGCAAACTTAAGCCGGGCCTGTACATGTGCGTTCTTGAGCAGGGGGACCTTGCGGGTGTTGCAAAATTTCAATCCATTGCAGCGTAGTGTGTTACCAATGGTGTTCTTGGTGACGGTGGTCCCAACTGCCTTCAGATCATTAACAAGCTCCTCCCGTATAGTTTTGGGATGATCCGTCACCTTTCTCATGATTGTCCTCACCCCATGAGGCAAGATCTTGCATGAAGCTCCAGACTGTGGACGATTGATGGTCATTTTGTATTTCTTCCATTTTCGAATAATCGCACCAACAGTTGTCACCTTCTCACCAAGCTTCTTACTAATGGTGTTGTAGCCCATTTCAGCCTTGTGCAGATCTACAGTCTTGTCCATGACATCTTTTGATAGCTCTTTGGTCTTGCCCATGGGGCTGGAGAGGTTGGAATGGAAGAAATTGATTCTGTGGACAGGTGTGCTTTATACAGATAATGAGTTGAGATCAAGAGTATTCATGACTGATTGATTGATTGTAATCGGCACACAGCCAATCTGTGGGAGCCAGAATTCTGGCTGGGTTGTACGAGATCAAATACTTATTTCTCTCAATGACATGCAAATCAATTTATAACTTTTATGTAATGTTTTTTCCTGGATTTTTGGTTTATATTCCAGCTTTCTCCATTAAAATGAAAGTACCATAATAATTAGAGACTGTTCATTTCTTTGTAAGTCAGCAGACTTACAAATTCAGCATGGGATCAAATACTTATTTCCTCCACTGTAACACAAATGTTGAAAATGTTTCAAAACACACTAACTGCTTGGCAGAGAGTGCAAAAAGATTCAATGCATAGCTAGTCTTTTTGTCTTTATATTTAGAATTCATAACCCTTTATATGTGTACAGGATTCAGAAATATTTTTGTTTATACTTGACTTTTTAGTAAATGCATGTATTGTATACCATAGAATGTGTGAGAGTCAGGGATATGGATGGCGGTGTGTAACCATGACAGTGACTAAAATATTTCAGAAATGTAAATGACGTGGTTTTGTGTATATGAGTTAAAGGAGAATGGTTTGTCTATCTTAAAATCTCTCATTAGCCGCAAACCATTATACAGTGCATCCGGAAAGTATTCACAGCGCATCACTTTTTCCACATTTTGTTATGTTACAGCCTTATTCCAAAATGGATTAAATTCATTTTTTTCCTCAGATTCTACACACAACACCCCATAATGACAACGTGAAAAAAGTTTACTTGAGGTTTTTGCAAATTTATTAAAAATAAAAAAAACTGAGAAATCACATGTACATAAGTATTCACAGCCTTTGCTCAATACTTTGTCGATGCACCTTTGGCAGCAATTACAGCCTCAAGTCTTGTTGAATATGATGCCACAAGCTTGGCACACCTATCCTTGGCCTGTTTCGCCCATTCCTCTTTGCAGCACCTCTCAAGCTCCATCAGGTTGGATGGGAAGCGTCGGTGCGGCCATTTTAAGATCTCTCCAGAGATGTTCAATCGGATTCAAGTCTGGGTTCTGGCTGGGCCACTCAAGGACATTCACAGAGTTGTCCTGAAGCCACTCCTTTGATATCTTGGCTGTGTGCTTAGGGTCATTGTCCTGCTGAAAGATGAACCATCGCCCCAGTCTGAGGTCAAGAGTGCTCTGGAGCAGGTTTTCATCCAGGATGTCTCTGTATATTGCTGCAGTCATCTTTCCCTTTATCCTGACTAGTCTCCCAGTCCCTGCCGCTGAAAAACATCCCCACAGCATGATGCTGCCACCACCATGCTTCACTGTAGGGATGGTATTGGCCTGGTGATGAGCGGTGCCTGGTTTCCTGCAAACGTGACGCCTGGCATTCACACCAAAGAGTTGAATCTTTCTCATCAGACCAGAGAATTTTCTTTCTCATGGTCTGAGAGTCCTTCAGGTGCCTTTTGGCAAACTCCAGGCGGGCTGCCATGTGCCTTTTATTAAGGAGTGGCTTCCGTCTGGCCACTCTACCATACAGGTCTGATTGGTGGATTGCTGCAGAGATGGTTGTCCTTCTGGAAGTTTCTCCTCTCTCTACAGAGGACCTCTGGAGCTCTGACAGAGTGACCATCAGGTTCTTGGTCACCTCCCTGACTAAGGTCCTTCTCCCCCGATCGCTCAGTTTAGATGGCCGGCCAGCTCTAGCAAGAGTCCTGGTGGTTTCGAACTTCTTCCACTTACAGATGATGGAGGCCACTATGCTCATTGGGACCTTCAAAGCAGCAGAAATTTTTCTGTAACCTTCCCCAGATTTGTGCCTCGAGACAATCCTGTCTCGGATGTCTACTGACTATTTCTTTGACTTCATGCTTGGTTTGTGCTCTGACATGAACTGTCAACTGTGGGACCTTATATAGACAGGTGTGTGCCTTTCCAAATCATGTCCAATCAACTGAATTTACCACAGGTGGACTCCAATTAAGCTGCAGAAACATCTCAAGATGATCAGGGGAAACAGGATGCACCTGAGCTCAATTTTGAGCTTCACGGCAAATGCTGTGAATACTTAAGTACATGTGCTTTCCCAATTTTTTTATTTTTAATAACTTTGCAAAAATCTCAAGTAAACTTCTTTCATGTTGTCATTATGGGGTGTTGTGTGTAGAATTCTGAGGAAAAAAATGAATTTAATCCATTTTGGAATAAGGCTGTAACATAACAAAATGTGGAAAAAGTGATGTGCTGTGAATACTTAGGTCTAGGTTTATTTGTCATATATTGGTTAACATAGGGTCAACATACAATGAAATATGTATGACGAGAAAAACAAGTCACTCAGCCTAGATCCAATAAAGCTAAAAAATAATTTTAAAAAAATTACAAGTTAAAAATAGACAAGCCATATAAAATAAAATGTGTACGTTTTAAAAGAAGTTATAGAGCAATATGAGTTGAATGTGCAGCAAGTACAAATGACAGTTATTGCACAGATAATGTGTTATAAGTACAGATGCATATTCCATAAAGTGCAAATGCATGTTCCAGTCAGTATTCAGAGTGTGTGCAGGTACAGTTTGTGTGTGAGTAGTGCAATGTAGATGTAATGCAATGTAGGTGTAATGTAAGTGTTCAGGTGTTGCTGTTGAGGAGTCGAATGGCCTGGTGGTAAAAACTGTTCTTAAGTCTTGTAGTCCGAGCAGCCAGACCCCTGTATCGTCTGCCAGACGGTAACAAGGAGAACAGCTGGCGTGCTGGATGGCTGTGGTCCTTTATGATGCTGCTTGTCTTACGCAAGCACCGATGGAGGTAAATGTCTTCAATGTCAGGGAGACTCTTGCCCGTGATGTGCTCTGCTGCCTTCACCACTCTGTAGTGATTTCCGCCTGCTGGCAGAGCAGCTCCCATACCAGACGGTAATGTAGCCTGTCAGCAGACTCTCGACCACACTCCTGTAAAAGTTTGAGGTGATGTTGGCATTCATGCCAAACTTCCTCAGCCTCCTCAGGAAGTAGAGCCGCTGGCGAGCTTTCTTAACCACAGTGTCTATGTGAAGGGTCCACGAGAGATCCTCGGTGATGTTTACTCCGAGGAACTTGAAGCTGTTAACCCTTTCAACTTCTACGCCGCTGATGTAGATGGCCTAGTGTTCTCTGCCTTGCTGTTTCCGATAGTCCACGATCATCTCCTTGGTTTTGCTGACGTTAAGAGACAAGTTGTTATCCAGGCACCAATTATTCAATGCCAGCACCTCATCTCTATAGGCCGTCTCATCGTTGTCAGTGATAAGGCCTATGATGGTTGTGTTGTCTGCAAACTTGATGATGGTGTTTGTGCCGTGTTTTGCAACACAGTCGTGGGTGAACAAGGAATACAAGAGGGGGGCTAAGCACACAGCCCTGCGGCGCTCCTGTGTTTAAAATGAGTGATGAGGACGTGTGTTTGCTGACTCTCACCACCTGGGGCATGTTTGTGAGGAAAGAGAAAATCCATCTGCAGATGGTCGTCCCCAACCCAAGGTCGTCAAGCTTCAGGACGAGTTTTGAGGGGATGATGGTGTTGAATGCTGAGCTGTAATCTATGAAAAACATTCTTACATATGTATTTCCTCTTTCCAGGTGGGTGAGGGCAGTGTTTATTGTTAGCGCAATGGCATCCTCTGTAGATCTGTTTGTTCTGTAAGCAAATTGGAGAGGATCCAGCGTGTCGGGGAGGGAGGAGCAGATGTAACCTTTGACCAGTTGTTCGAAGCACTACATAATGACCGATGTCAGTGTAACCGGGCCATAGTCATTCAGACAGGAGACCACCGGTTTCTTTGGGACAGGAATGATGGTGGATGCCTTGAAGGAAGTGGGGACCACTGACTGCCTCAGGGAGAGATTGAAGATGTTGGTGAACACACCTACTAGCTGGTCAGCACACGCCCTGAGGACACGGCCTGGGATGCCATCTGGTCCCGGAGCTTTGCAAGGATTGACCTTTTTGAAGGACCTTCTCACGTCAGACGTTTCAAGGATCCCTTGAGGATATAGCACCTGTTCTTTGTTGGCTGCATCAAAACGAGCATAGAAAGTGTTGAGCTTGTCTGCAAGACATGCAGTGGGCTGAACACTGACTGTGTTTTTCTTTTTATAGTCAGTGATGCAGCACAGTCCATTCCACAGGCACTTGGTGTCAGAGCTGTGGTAGCTTGACTCCACTTTGTCCCTGTAGTCCCGTTAGGCCTTCTTGATGGACCTCCGGAGGTCGTATGTGGCTGCTTTGTATGCATCAGAGTCCCCTGAGCCAAAGGCAGAGGTCCACGCCTTAAGCTTAGCCCGAATCTCCCTATTTACCCAGGGTTTCTGGTTAGGATATATGCAAATGGAGGTTTTAGTGACAACATCGTCAGTGCACTTGCTGATATATCCTGTGACAGAGTCTGTGTATTCATTGATGTTGCTATCAACTGCATCCTCAAACATCTGCCAATCAGTTGTTTCAAAGCAGTCCTGTAAGACCCCTCAGCTTCACTGTCCCATTTGTAGATGTCCCTGTAAACTGGTTTTTCCTGTTTAAGTCTTTGTTTATATGCAAGCAGCAGCAATATAGAGCAATGGTCTGCTTTTCCAAAAGCTGGTCGAGGGAGGGGTTTGTAGGTGTCCTTGAATAAGGTGTAAAAATGATCCAGTGTTTGATCACCTCTTGTGGGGGGAGAGATGTGCTGATAGTATTTAGGGAGAACTTTCTTCATGTTTGCTCTGTTAAAGTCTCCCAACACAATAAATGCTGCTTCTGAGTTAGCGTTCTCTAGTCCACTGATAACATCATACAGTTCATCCATAGCCGAAGCTTTATCAGCTTGTGGGGGGATGTAAACAACTGAAAGGAGAACTGAACTGAACTCCCTCAGGAGGTAAAAGGGTCTAACTTCAATGGTCAGCAGCTCGAGAACCGGTGAGCAGTGCGTTTTTAAGACACACACATCTTTAGCCCACAAAGCGTTAACCATAAAGCACACACCCCCTCCCCTTGACTTGCCTGAGTCCTTCGTTCTGTTTCCCCGATAAACTGTGAACCCGTCTGGTGTGACTGTGCAGTCGGGTACGCTGGGCTCCAACCACGTCTCTGTGAACGCCAAAACGCAGCAGTTCGTGATGTCTTTTTGGTGCTTTATTCGTGCGCGCAGCTCATCTAATTTGTTGTCCATAGACTGAACGTTAGCGAGCAGGATGCTAGGCAGAGGAGGCTTGTTGTTTCTCTGTTGGGTTTGGCACAGAACTCCGTCACGTTTCTCCCTCTTTGTTTTCCTTCGGTGTCGTGCGAGTAAGCAAAAGACTCCAGGCAGTACAGTGTCCACGATATCAAAAACTGTTGTAAAATCCGAACTGGCTGATGAACGTAATTCCAATAGTGTTTGCCGGTCATACTGAAAGTGTGATGAAGTAGTACGCACAAAGAGAGTGAATAGTAAGAAAATAAATAATAACTTTTTGCTGAGATGACTCGGAGCTCTCATCGGTGCAGCCATCTTACGGCGCAGCCAGACTTCCATACTTTCTGGATGCACTGTAAATTCATGTCAAAAGAAATGTTAGTTATATGGATTGATATATTTAATTTAATATGTAGCTTATTTTCGCTAATCGTTTTTAATACATGTGTTTTTAATTGTAAGTTATAACATTCTATTCATTTAAATTATTTTTCTTGTATAGCTTCTGCATGTGCTATAGTTTGTTTACAGTAATGTCTTATTTACAATTGTGAAGCTGCAATGAGAGTATCCAAATGCCGACATTATTTCAATCGTTGCAGTTATAAGCAATGTAGATTTTACTTCTTTACAGTACTCTTTCAGTCAATGGTTGGGTCAGCCATACAAAAGAACATTGACTAGGATAGGCACTGGTTTAGTGGTGTAGCCAAAAATCCCACAACAAATTGCACTGAATTGTCAGGGAAGATAACTTCTTTCTAATTGAATAATTGGTAATGTGCTTTTACCTGAAAACATTATTTTTGTTGCACATATTAGAGTGCTAATGCCTGTGACTAGATGTGTCCTTGAGCCATCTTGCAGCAGAGGTGCTTTAACCTAAAAGCTGAATTTACAGTACATCTGTTGTCCCATAGGCAAACATGTCATAACAGCATGTATGCGGTTAAAAAAATATCACTGTTTGGATAAACCAAAAGAAGTTCATATCTGTTTTATCCATATTACTAACCGAGAATGGTAAACCGGAAGGCACGGACCCAGGTACACGGCGATGGACGCAGGAGACATAGTGCGCAGGCGCCTACAGCACACAGAAAAGAGGATTCTGCACTGCACCCCAGAGTCAAACGGAAGACACTACAGGGTCCGCAAAGGTCCACAAAGATAGTACGGAAGGCGCGCCTACAACGTGCTTCTGAACTAAACGTCCACACTACACAGCATGGTCCGGGTAATAAGAATAAACGAACTCTCCGTATTAAACGTTCGGCATTCTCACACGTCCAAACCATATAGCATATGTGAATCACATTACAGTAGTGCATTATTAACAGTACAACCACAGAAAACGCTCCGTATTAACAGTAAGTGCAATTATCCATATTACTAACGGTAGACAATGGATAACTAATGGAGTCACGGTCACGACTCCAAAATGATCCAGCTCAACTAACGGAGCTACAAAAACGAGCCCGCATAGATACAATCATTAAATGTGGGCGCCTACAACGCGCATCTGAAACCTTCGAAGCAAAACTGTCTCGGCTCTAAAACCAAACAGCTCGACTAACAGAGCTACAAACACGAGCCCGCATGGACAAATACAATGAACATAGACGCATACAACGCGCATCTGAAACTGCGGAAGCAAAGCAGGCACGGGTTCAAAACGAAACACCACAACTGACGGAGATACACACACGAGCCCACCTGGATAAAATCAATGAACGCAGGCGCCTACAACGCGCGTCTGAAATGCCACAAGCAAAGCAGGCACGGCTCCAAAACGAAAGAGCTCGACTAACGGGGCTACAAACACGAGCCCGCCTATATAAAAACAATGAACGCAGGCACCTACAACACGCTTCTCAAACAACGCAACCAAAGAAGTCACGGCTCCAAAACGAAACATCTCAACTGACAGACATACAGAAATGAGCCCGCCTGAATACAATTAATGAACGCAGGCGCCTACAACGCGACTCTCAAACAGCAGAGGCAATACATAAACGGCAAAGAAAGGAATGACAAACAGCCGCTAAACAATTCCGCCAATTAGCTGACAACACATTCTGTAATGAGTCCACTATTAATGAACATTCATTAGGATTAATGAATATCATTTGCTGTCATTGTCATTCACTTAACTTCCCTGAAGAAACAACTGGCACTACAACTAATGAGTTTACACGTTGTTGTCAAAAGGGTCAGGTTAGACTGCCTCCTTTAGATGACTTTCCTGAATATCTACGGAAGCTTCTAATTAACAATGTACCCGAAAGTTAAAACTTTATGAACTGCATTGGATCCTACAATAGTTCATTTCCTTTTGCATCTATCGGGGTAAATATCAGGCCCGGGGTAAATATCAGGCCACCAGCTGGCAATGGCAGACCCTTCCTGAAAACAAGCAATACACAGAGCTGATAATGAGAAACGTCGCTGAAGTCATAAACGGTCACCCATTAGCTAAGTCTACAAAAGTACTTACAGGATCACATTCTAACAATACTGTTTTGATTCCTACAGTTGATGTTCCAAGTTCTTACCTGGAATTACCTTTTACACTTAAACCCATTGGGTATCTATCTATATCTATTATCTAATCTATCTATCTATCTATCTATCTATCTATCTATCTATCTATCTATCTATCTATCTATCTATCTATCTATCTATCTATCTATCTATCTATCTATCTATCTATCTATCTATCTATCTATCTATCTATCTATCTATCTATCTATCTATCTATCTATCTATCTATCTATCTATCTATCTATCTATCTATCTATCTATCTATCTATCTATCTATCTATCTATCTAACGACGCCAATATCCCATTAAACCTGCATTTGCCATGACGATCAACAAATCCCAAGGACAAACCATAGACAGAGTTGGCATATACCTCTCTGAGCCTGTACTTGGACATGGACAACTTTATGTAGCCTTCTCAAGAGTTCGGCGTTCATCTGACATTAAAGTTAAAGTTGTAGATACTCCATACCAAGGAGAACTCATTCAAGGACAACACACCATCTTTACTACAAATGTTGTGTATAAAGAAATATTCCAATATATCTTTCTAATGTGCCATGCTATGGGTTCTTTACTTCCTTTGTTCGTCATCTACACCTTTACACTCCAATATATCTCATACATACATCAATATATTTCGGGTTACCCAACACCAGGGATTGGCGAGCGAAGCGAGCAGGGGGCGAAGCCCCCTAGTTTCTCAGAACTGTGTTCCTGTCTGTAGTGTGCTTTGGTTAAATGATAATGGGCTACTTTAGACTAGATACACCTAAGCTTGACTGCCGCCAGTCCTATTGAATCAAAACATTACTTAAATGGAACCTTTCCAACAATGTAAATTTGGCTAAAATGTTTCAGCAAGCAGTACTCCTTGCCTTGTCTTGTACAAAAAAGAAAGGTAGAGAGCCTTTCACATCAAAATTGATGTAGAATTTCAAAATCTCCAAAGTATAATACAGCATTTACATTTAGAGCTCATTAATTTACTATTGGGTGACATACCACAGTGCGAATTAAGTAAAAAAAATAAATTTTGGTAAAAAAATTCATTTCTAACTGTATTGTGTCTATTTTTGCTCTGTTTGCATGTACTTTTGTTTATCTTGCAAACTAATGTGAATCTGCAGGAATATGGCATTTTATCACACAATTACTTGGTTACAATTAGAGTGTCACAGGAAGTTAACCTCAAATGGGTATTGTGGAATTTGTAACACTTTAAAGATAAATAATGTTAATGCTTTAGACATGAAATATCTTAGTATTTTTGGATGAATTTGATGATTGACTAGAATGTAGATAGATCTAGATATAATATAACAGGAAGCCTAGATTAAGTAATTATTGTGTGTAATGCCACATTCCTACTTCTTTTTAAGCCTCACTACCCTTTTAACTGGTGGATTTGTAACTATAAAGATCAAAGGCTATATTACAGAAATATGTACAGTGAGTTTAATTACGTATTTCATGTGAGAATTGTAGACAAAAAAAATATTACAGTTAAATATAAATACTGCTTCTGTAATACCTGTGCTTATGTTTTAAATGTGAAACTACATCCGTTATTTTATAGATTGCTGCATTTCATTATTTTACTAATTTGCCAACATAAAATGCTTAAGAAATTTTGCAATAAGATGGGAAATACCAGAAGGTATGCATCTTTATGTCTGCGCTTGCA